>NC_064642.1:834747847-835047847 GCF_023864345.2 Schistocerca serialis cubense | reverse complement strand
AAGTACAAGAAGACTGACACTTCTCATTGTTGGTGGTTTGCATCGAGCGTTTCCTGGGAGACCAGTATTAGATTCCGATGCACCAATGCAGCTTTACTGTATCCGATGAACCTTCACATTGACGATGAAACACAGAAATTGCGTCGGGATTTAATTCAAATGGCACAATGCCGACTTAAGTACAACAAGACTGAATCTTCTCAATGTTTTAGGTTTCCTTTGAGCGTTCTCTGGGAGACCAGTATTACATTCCGTTGCCCCAATGCAGCTTTACTGTATCCGATGGACCTTCATGTTGACGATGAAACACAGAAATTGCGTCGGGATTTAATTTAAATGGCACAATGCCGACTTACGTACAAGGAGACTAACCCTTCTCATAGGGTGTGGTTTCCTTTAAGCGTTTCCTGAGAGACGAGGATTAGATTCCGACGCACCAATGCAGCTTTACTGTATGAAATGGACCTTCACATTGACGATGAAACACAGAAATTGCGTCGGGATTTAATTCAAATGGCTCATTGCCGACTCAAGTACTAGAAGACTGACTCTTCTCGTTGTTTGTGGTTTGCTTTGAGCGTTTCGTTTGAGACCAGTATTGGATTCCAATGCACCAATGCAGCTTTACTGTATCCGATGGACCTTCACACTGACGATGAAACACAGATTTTGCGTCGGGATTTAATTCAAGTGGCACAATGTCGATTTAAGTACAAGAAGACTGACTCTTCTCATTGTTTGTTGTTTGCTTTGATCGTTTCCTGGGTGACCAGTATTAGATTCCGATGCTCCAATTTAGCATTACTGTATCCGATGGACCTTCACATTGACGATGAAACACAGAAATTTCGTCGGGATTTAATTCAAATGGCTCAGTGCCGGCTCAAGTACTAGAAGACTGACTCTTCTCATTGTTTGTGGTTTGCTTTAAGCGTTTCGTTTGAGACCAGTATTAGATTCCAATGCACCAATGCAGCTTTACTGTATCCGACGGACCTTCACATTGACGATGATACACAGATATTGCGTCGGGATTTAATTCAAGTGGCACTGTGCCGACTTAAGTACAAGAAGAGAGACTCTTCTCATTGTTTGTTGTTTCCATTGAGCGTTTCCTGGAAGACCAGTACTAGATTCCGATGCATCAATGCAGCTTTACTGTATACGATTGACCTTCACATTGACGATGAAACACAGAATTTGCGTCGGGATTCAACTGAAATGGCACAATGCCGACTTACGTACTAGAAAACTGACTCTTCTCATTGTTTGAGGCTTCCTTTGAGCGTTTCCTGGGAGACCAGTATTAGATTCCGAAGCACCAAAACAGCTTTACTGTATCCGATATACCTTCACATTTACGATGAAACACAGATATTGCGTCGGGATTTAATTCAAGTGGCACAATGTCGATTTAAGTACAAGAAGACTGACTCTTCTCATTGTTTGTGGTTTGCTTTGATCGTTTCCTGGGAGGCCAGTATTAGATTCCGATGCACCAATGCAGCTTTACTGTATCCAATGGACCTTCACATTGACGATGAAACACAGAAATTGCGTCGGGATTTAATTCAAATGGCTCAGTGCCGACTCAAGTACTAGAAGACTGACTCTTCTCATTGTTTGTGGTTTGATTTGAGCGTTTCGTTTGATACCAGTATTGGATTCCAATGCACCAATGCAGCTTTACTGTATCCGTTGGACCTTCACACTGACGATGAAACACAGATATTGCGTCGGGATTTAATTCAATCGGCTCAATGCCGACTTAAGTACAAGAAGACTGACTCTACTCATTGTTTGTAATTTGCTTTGAGCGTTTCCTGGGAGACGAGTATTAGATTCCTATGCACCAATGCAGCGTTACTGTATCTGATGGACCTTTACATTGACGATGAAACACAGACATTGCGTCGGGATTTAATTCAAATGGCACAATGTCGACATAAGTACAAGAAGACTGTCTCTTCTCATTGTTTGTGGTTTGTTTTGAGCGTTTCCTGGGAGAACAGTATTAGATTCCGATGCACCAGTGCAGCTTTACTGTATCCGATGGACCCTCACATTGACGATGAAATACAGAAATTGCACCGGGATTTAATTCATATGGCATAATGCCGACTTAAGTACAACAAGACTGTCTCTTCTCATAGTTTGTGGTTTTCTTTGAGCGTCTCCCGCCTGATCGGTAATAGATTCCAATGCACCAATGCAGCTTTACTGTATCCGATTGACCCTCACGTTGACGATGAAACACATAAATTGCGTCGGGATTTACTTCAATTGTCTCAATGCCGACTTAAGTACAAGACGACTGACTCTTCTCATAGTTTGTGGTTTTCTTTGGGCGTTTCCCGCGTGGTCGGTATTAGATTCCAATTCACCAATGGAGTTTTACTGTATCCGATGGGTCCTTACATTGACGATGAAACACGGAAATTGCGTCGGGATTTAATTCAAATGGCTCAGTGCCGACTCAAGTACTAGAAGACTGACTCTTCTCATTGTTTGTGGTTTGATTTGAGCGTTTCGTTTGATACCAGTATTGGATTCCAATGCACCAATGCAGCTTTACTGTATCCAATGGACCTTCACATTGACAATGAAACACAGAAATTGCGTCGGGATTTAATTCCAATGGCTCAATCCCGACTTAGGTACAGGAAGACTGACTCTTCCCATTGTTTGTGGTATGCTTTGACCGTTTCCTGGGAGACCAGTATTAGATTCCGATGCATCAATGCAGGTTTACTGTATCCAATGGACCTTCAGATTGACGATGATACACAGAAAATGCATCGGGATTTAATTCAAATGGCACAATGAAGACTTAAGTACAAGGAGATTAACTTTTCTCATTGTTTGTGGTTTGCTTTGAACGTTTCCTGGGAGACCAGTATTAGATTACGTTGCACAAATGCAGCTTTACTGTATCCAATGGACCCTCACATTGACGATGAACCACAGAATTTGCGTCGGGATTTAATTCACATTGCACAATGCCGACTTACGTACAAGAAGACTGACTCTTCGTATTGTTTGTGGTTTGCATTGAGCGTTTCCTGGGAGACCAGGATTAGATTCCGATGCACCAATGCAGCTTTACTGTATCCGATGGACCTTCACATTAACAATGAAACACAGAAATTGCGTCGGGATTTAATTCAAATGGCTCAATCCCGACTTAAGTGCAAGAAGACTGACTGTTCTCATTGTTTGTTGTATACTTTTAGCTTTTCCTGGGAGACCAGTATTAGATTCCGATGCATCAGTGCAGCTTTACTGTATCCGATGGACCCTCACATTGACGATGAAACACAGAAATTGCACCGGGATTTAATTCACATGGCATAATGCCGACTTAAGTACAAGAAGACTGTCTCTTCTCATAGTTTGTGGTTTTCTTTGAGCGTTTCCCGCGTGATCGGTATTAGATTCCGATGCAAAAAATGAAGCTTTACTGTATCCGATGGACCTTCACATTGACGATGAAACACAGAAATTGCGTCGGGATTTACTTCAAATGCCTCAATGCCGACTTAATGTCAAGAAGACTGACTCTTCTCATTGTTTGTTGTTTGCTTTGAGAGTTTAGCGGGAGACCAGTATTAGATTCCGATGCATCAATGCAGTTTTACTATATCCGATGGACCTTCACATTGACAATGAAACACAGAAATTGCGTCGGGATTTAATTCCAATGGCTCAATCCCGACTTAAGTACAGGAAGACTGACTCTTCCCATTGTTTGTGGTATGCTTTGACCGTTTC
Organism: Schistocerca serialis cubense; assembly: GCF_023864345.2. Taxonomy (NCBI): domain Eukaryota; kingdom Metazoa; phylum Arthropoda; class Insecta; order Orthoptera; family Acrididae; genus Schistocerca; species Schistocerca serialis. The sequence continues at coordinate 835,044,076 of NC_064642.1, read as the reverse complement.
CTGGGAGACCAGTATTAGATTCCGATGCATCAATGCAGGTTTACTGTAACCGATGGACCTTCACATTGACGATGAAACACAGAAATTGCGTCGGGATTTAATTCAAATGGCACAATGCCGACATAAGTACAATAAGAATGACTCTTCTCATTGTTGGTGGTTTCCTTTGAGCGTTTCCTGGGAGAGCAGTATTAGATTCCGATGCACCAATGCAGCCTTACTGTATCCGATGGACCTTCACATTGACAATGAAACACAGAAATTGCGTCGGGATTTAATTCCAATGGCTCAATCCCGACTTAAGTACAGGAAGACTGACTCTTCCCATTGTTTGTGGTATGCATTGACCGTTTCCTGGGAGACCAGTATTAGATTCCGATGCATCAATGCAGGTTTACTGTATCCAATGGACCTTCAGATTGACGATGATACACAGAAAATGCATCGGGATTTAATTCAAATGGCACAATGAAGACTTAAGTACAAGGCGATTGACTTTTCTCATTGTTTGTGGTTTGCTTTGAACGTTTCCTGGGAGACCAGTATTAGATTACGTTGCACCAATGCAGCTTTACTGTATCCGATGGACCCTCACATTGACGATGAACCACAGAATTTGCGTCGGGATTTAATTCACATTGCACAATGCCGACTTACATACAAGAAGACTGACTCTTCGTATTGTTTGTGGTTTGCATTGAGCGTTTCCTGGGAGACCAGGATTAGATTCCGATGCACCAAAGCAGCTTTACTGTATCCGATGGACCTTCACATTCACGACGAAACACAGGAATTGTGTCGGGATTGAATTCAAATGGCACAATGCCGATGAAAGTACAAGACGACTGACTCTTCTCATTGTCTGTAGTTTGCTTTGAGCGTTTCCTGGGAGACCAGTATTAGATTCCGATGCACCAATGCAGCTTTACTGCATGCGATGGACCTTCACATTGACAATGAAACACAGAAATTGCGTCGGGATTTAATTCAAACGGCACAATGCCGTCTTAAGTACAAGAAGACTGAATCTTCTCAATGTTTTAGGTTTCCATTGAGCGTTCTCTGGGACACCAGTATTACATTCCGTTGCTCCAATGCAGCTTTACTGTATCCGATGGACCTTCACGTTGACGATGAAACACAGAAATTGCGTCGGGATTTAATTCCAATGGCACAATGCCGTTTTAAGTACAAGAAGACTGACTCTTCTCACCGGTGGTGGTTTACTTTGAGCGTTTCCTGAAAGACCAGGATTAGATTCTGATGCACCAAAGCAGCTTTACTGTATCAGATGGACCTTCACGTTGACGATGAAACACAGAATTTGCGTCGGGATTTGATTCAAGTGTTTCAATGCCGACTTAAGTACAAGAGAACTGATTCTTCTCTTTGTTTATGGTTTCTTTGAACGTTTCCTAGGAGACTAGTATTAGAATCCGATGACCAATGCAGCCTTACTGTATCCGATGGACCTTCACATTGACGATGAAACACAGAAATTGCGTCGGGATTTAATTCAAGTGGCACAGTGCCGACTTAAGTACAAGAAGAGAGACTATTCTCATTGTTTGTTGTTTCCATTGAGCGTTTCCTGGAAGACCAGTACTAGATTCCGATGCACCAATGCAACTTTACTGTATACGATTGACCTTCACATTGACGATGAAACACAGAAATTGCGTCGGGATTCAACTGAAATGGCACAATGCCGACTTACGTACTAGAAAACTGACTCTTCTCATTGTTTGAGGCTTCCTTTGAGCGTTTCCTGGGATACCAGTATTAGATTCCGAAGCACCAAAACAGCTTTACTGTATCCGATATACCTCCACATTTACGATGAAACACAGAAATTGCGTCGGGATTTAATTCAAATTGCGCAATGCCCAGTTACGTACATGAAGACTGACTCTTCTTATAGGGTGTGGTTTGCTTTGAGCGTTTCCTGGGAGGCCAGTATTAGATTCCGATGCACGAATGCAGCTTTACTGTATCCAATGGACCTTCACATTGACGATGAAACACAGAATTTGCGTCGGGATTTAATTCAAATGGCTCAGTGCCGACTCAAGTACTAGAAGACTGACTCTTCTCATTGTTTGTGGTTTGATTTGAGCGTTTCGTTTGATACCAGTATTGGATTCCAATGCACCAATGCAGCTTTACTGTATCCGATGGACCTTCACACTGACGATGAAACACAGATATTGCGTCGGGATTTAATTCAATCGGCTCAATGCCGACTTAAGTACAAGAAGACTGACTCTACTCATTGTTTGTAATTTGCTTTGAGCGTTTCCTGGGAGACCAGTATTAGATTCCTATGCACCAATGCAGCGTTACTGTATCTGATGGACCTTTACATTGACGATGAAACACAGACATTGCGTCGGGATTTAATTCAAATGGCGCAATGTCGACATAAGTACACGGAGACTGTCTCTTCTCATTGTTTGTGGTTCGTTTTGAGCGTTTCCTGGGAGAACAGTATTAGATTCCGATGCACCAGTGCAGCTTTACTGTATCCGATGGACCCTCACATTGACGATGAAACACAGAAATTGCACCGGGATTTAATTCATATGGCATAATGCCGACTTAAGTACAAGAAGACTGTCTCTTCTCATAGTTTGTGGTTTTCTTTGAGCGTCTCGCGCCTGATCGGTAATAGATTCCGATGCACCAATGCAGCTTTACTGTATCTGATGGACCCTCACGTTGACGATGAAACACATAAATTGCGTCGGGATTTACTTCAATTGTCTCAATGCCGACTTAAGTACAAGACGACTGACTCTTCTCATAGTTTGTGGTTTTCTTTGGGCGTTTCCCGCGTGGTCGGTATTAGATTCCAATTCACCAATGGAGTTTTACTGTATCCGATGGACCCTTACATTGACGATGAAACACAGAAATTGCACCGGGATTTATGTCACATTGCACAATGCCGACTTAAGTACAAGAAGACTGACTCTTCTCATTGTTTGTGGTTTTCTTTGAGCGTTTCCTGGGAGAGCAGTATTAGATTCCGATGCACCATTGCAGCTTTACTGTATCCGATGGACCTTCACATTGACAATGAAACACAGAAATTGCGTCGGGATTTAGTTCAAATGGCTCAATCCCGACTTAAGTGCAAGAAGACTGACTGTTCTCATTGTTTGTTGTATACTTTGAGCGTTTCCTGGGAGACCAGTATTAGATTACGATGCATCAGTGCAGCTTTACTGTATCCGATGGACCCTCACATTGACGATGAAACACAGAAATTGCACCGGGATTTAATTCACATGGTATAATGCCGACTTAAGTACAAGAAGACTGTCTCTTCTCACAGTTTGTGGGTTTCTTTGAGCGTTTCCCGCGTGATCGGTATTAGATTCCGATGCAAAAATTAAGTTTTACTGTGTCCGATGGACCTTCACATTGACGATGAAACACAGAAATTGCGTCGGGATTTACTTCAAATGTCTCAATGCCGACTCAATGTCAAGAAGACTGACTCTTCTCATTGTTTGTTGTTTGCTTTGAGAGTTTCCTGGGATACCAGTATTAGATTCCGATGCATCAATGCAGATTTACTATATCCGATGGACCTTCACATTGACGATGAGACACAGAAATTGCGTCGGGATTTAGTTCAAATGGCACAATGCCGACTTAAGTACAAGAAGACTGACACTTCTCATTGTTTGTGTTTTGCTTTGAGCGATCCCTGGGAGACCAGTATTTGATTCCGATGTACCAATGCAGCTTTACTGTAACCGATGGACCTTCACATTGACGATGAAACACAGAAATTGCGTCGGGATTTAATTCAAATGGCACAATGCCGACATAAGTACAAGAAGACTGACTCTTCTCATTGTTGGTGGTTTGATTTGAGCGTTTCCTGGGAGAGCAGTATTAGATTCCGATGCACCAATGCATCCTTACTGTATCCGATGGACCTTCACATTGACAATGAAACACAGAAATTGCGTCGGTATTTAATTCCAATGGCTCAATCCCGACTTAAGTACAGGAAGACTAACTCTTCCCATTGTTTGTGGTATGCTTTGAGCGTTTCCTGGGAGACCAGTATTAGATTCCGATGCATCAATGCAGGTTTACTTTATCCAATGGACCTTCACATTGACGATGATACACAGAAATTGCATCGGGATTTAATTCAAATGGCACAATGAAGACTTAAGTACAAGAAGATTGACTTTTCTCATTGTTTGTGGTTTGCTTTGAACGTTTCCTGGGAGACCAGTATTAGATTACGTTGCACCAATGCGGCTTTACTGTATCCGATGGACCCTCACATTGACAATGAAACACAGAATTTGCGTAGGGATTTAATTCACATTGCACAATGCCGACCTAAGTACAAGAAGACTGACTCTTCTCTTAGTTTGTGGTTTTCTTTGAGCGTTTCCTGGGAGAGCAGTATTAGATTCCGATGCACCAATGCAGCTTTACTGTATCCGATGGACCTTCACATTGACGTTGAAACACAGAAATTGCGTCGGGATTTAATTCAAATGGCACTATGTCGACTTAAGTACAAGAAGACTGACTCTTCTCATAGTTTGTGGTTTTCTTTGAGCGTTTCCTGGGAGACCAGTATTAGATTCCGATGCATAAGTGCAGCTTTACTGTATCCGATAAACCTTCACATTGTCGACGAAACACAGAAATCGCATCGGGATTTAATTCAAATGGCACAATGAAGACTTAAGTACAAGAAGACTGACTCTTCTCATAGTTTGTGGTTTTCTTTGAGCGTTTCCTGGGAGAGCAGTATTAGATTCCGATGCACCAATGCAGCTTTACTGTATCCGATGTACCATCACATTGAAGATGAAACACAGAATTTGCGTCGGGATTTAATGCAAATGGCTCAATGTCGACCTAAGTACAAGAAAACTGACGCTTCTCATTGTTTGTGGTTTGCTTTGATCGTTTCCTGGGGGACCAGTATTAGATTCCGATGCACCAATGCAGCTTTACTCTATCCGATGGACCCTAACATTGACGATGAAACACAGAAATTGCGTCGAGATTTTGTTCAAATGGCACAATGTCGACCTAAGTAGAAGAAGACTGACTCTTCACATTGTTTGTGGTTTGTTTTAATATTTCCTTGGAGACCAGTATTTGATTCCGATGCACCAATGCAGCTTTACTGTATCCAAGGGACCCTCACATTGACGATGAAACACAGAAATTGCGTCGGGATATAAATCAAATGGCACAATGCCGACTTAAGTACAAGAGGACTGACTCTGCTCATTGTTGCTCTTCTCATTACCTGGGCCAGTGCGGCAGCAGTCACGATTACCAGAATGAGATTTTCACTCTGCAGCGGAGTGTGCGCTGATATGAAACTTCCTGGCAGATTAAAACTGTGTGCCCGACTGAGACTCGAACTCGGGACCTTTGCCTTTCGCGGGCAAGTGCTCTACCAACTGAGCTACCGAAGCACGACCCACGCCCGGTACTCACAGCTTTACTTCTGCCAGTACCTCGTCTCCTACCTTCCAAACCTTACAGAAGCTCTCCTGCGAAACTAGCAGGAGTTCGAGTCTCGGTCGGGCACACAGTTTTAATCTGCCAGGAAGTTTCAGTCACGATTAGGTGGAGTGGAGGTCGATGTGAGCGGCTATTGCCAGGACCTGAGCCACGGTGGCAGCAGGCGCAAGAAGGTCCTATGTTGGCCAACGTGAGCATCTATTGCCTGGACCTATTTGAGCTAAGCTGCAGGCGTGGGGTGGTGGCTTGCTGGCAAATGTGAGCGTCTATAGCCAGGATTTGGGCGAGGGTGGCAGAATGTGCAAGGAGGTGGAGCACTGGCTGATGTGAGTGTCTATTGCCAGGACCTGTGTAATCGGATGACCAGAGTGGGAGACGTGTTCAGGGTTGTAAGGCTTGGCTTTGTAGAAGAAGGTGGCTGTTGGTAGAATTTTTCTCTACGCACTACAGTCTGGAACCGCGCGACCTCAGGTATGAAAGTGTGTGATGTCCTTAGGTTACTTAGGTGTATGTAGTTCTAAGTTCTAGGGGACTGATGAACCCATAGTGCTCAGGGCCATGTAAAACATTTTTTTAGCAATCTTTCTCTTTCTTGTTCATTCTCCCAATACATTTTCCGGTGGCTCAGCCCCACAACACGTGTTGTGGTGGAGTCTTGCTGATGCACGCAGTCCGTGGAATTCAACGCCGGGCTCGGTCCACCGCTGCGGTGGCTGTAGGAGGTTAGCAGCACGAGGCCTGGCCCAGCTCGCCTCCTGCAGATGCTGCGGCTCGTGACAACGCCGGGAGTCGCCAGTGCAGCAGCAGGAAATGCCCACCGCCAGCCGGTCTTCGGAGGCAGCGTCACTGACGATGACGACGTTACAGCGACCAGATGCCTATTCGATTGAACCGAATGCTGACGCCCTTAAATAGCGCAAGCCCCGGGTACGCAGCGTGGTGTCTGTTGGAAGGTTCTTGAGGAGTTGGCTAACACACCCACACCACACGCGGCCCGCGCCTGTGTAATTCTGCTAAACCTGCGTTCTGATGATTGCTGTGCACGTACACACATACCGACACAACTATGTCACCTGCATAATGCACTGTCCAGCCTTCGTCCACCGTTTGCCATGAAGCTGGCGCATCGCACACTGAAACACGCCAAATCACAATTTCGCACCGTACTTCCTAAAAATCACCCCTTTTCCTCTACAACTGTGCCAGGGTGGCAGCAGGAGTAACGAGGTGGCACGGCGGTCGATGATCTCGGCCAGGGTGGCAGCCTTGACTTGCAGGTGGACCAGTGGCCAATGTCAGCATCTATTACCAGGAATCGGGGCCAGGTGGGCAGCAAGCACAACGAGGTAGAGCGGTGGCTGATGTGTGCATCAACTGCCAGGATCTGAGCCAGGTTGGTAGTAGGAGTGAGGAGGTAGAGTGGACGCCGATGTTAGCATCTATTGCCAGGGCTTAGGCCAGTGTGGTGGTAGGGGCGAAGTGGTGGATTGGTGGCCGATGTGTGTCTATCGTCAGTACCTGGGCTAGGGTGGCTGCAGGTGTGGGGAGGTTGTGTGATGACAGATGTGAGTGACCAATGCAAGGGCGTCAATCGCCAGGGCCTGGGCCAGGGTGGCAGCAGGTGTGGGTATGTGCAGCAGTGGCCTAAAATCATTGTCTATTGCCAGAACATAGGCCCGGGTAGCAGAAGGTGCTAGGAGGTGGAGAGGTGGCTGATGTGAGTGTCTATTGCCAGGGCCCAGACCAGGTTGGTAGCAGGAGCAAGGAGGTGGCACAGAGGCTGATGTGAATTTCTATTGCCACGACCTGGGCCAGGGTGGCAGGTGGTATGGGGAACTGGCATGGTAGCCGATGTTAGTGCCTATTTCAAGGACTTGGGCCTGTGTGGCAGCAGATGTGGGGAAGTGGAGCGGTGGCCAATGTGAGCGTCTACTGCCACGCCTGGGCCAAGGTGGCAGCAGGTGTGAAGAGGTTGTGTGGTTGCCGATGTGAGTGCTTATCGATAGGTTCTGGGCCAGGGTGGCTGCAGGCATGAAGAGGTGGTGCGGCTGCCGATGTGAGTATCTACTGCCAGGACCTGGATTAGGGTAGCAGTTGGCATGAGCAAGTGGGGCAGTGGGCAATGTGAGTGTCTAATGCAAGGACCTTGTAGGGTGGCAGCAGTTGTGTGAAGCTGGCACACTCGCTGATTTCCAGGACTTGTGGCGAGGTTGGCAGCAGGCACAACGAGATGGAGCAGTTCCTGATGTGAGCGACTACGGCCAGGATGTGGGCAAGGGTGGCAGCAGGGGCGACGAAGTTGAGTGGTGGCCGAAGTAAGTGTTTTTCTTGACAGGAACTGGGCCAGGTGGCAGCAGGTGTGAAGAGGTGTCACTGTGGCCGTAGTGAGCATTTATTGGCAGGACCTGGGCCAGGGTGGCACAGGTGCGAGGAGGTTGCGTCGTTGGCAATGTGTGTGTCCCTCGCCACGTCCTTGACCAGTGTTTCAGCAAGAGCAAGCAGGTGGCACGGGGGCCAATTTGAGGTTCTATTACCGAGACCTGGGCCTGGGTGGCAGCCAGTATGGGGAGGTGGTGCATTAGCCCATGCACGCGCCTATTCTGAGGACCTGGCCCAGGGCAGCAGCAGTAGGGAGGAGGTGGAGCGCTGGCTGAAGTGACTGTCTATTGAAGGGACCTGGGCCAGGATGGCATCAGATGTTAGGAGGTTGCTGGTGAGAGTGTCTATAGCCATGACAAGGGCCAGAGTGGCAGCAGGCGGGAGGATGTGGCACGGTGGCTGATGTGACCATCTAATAGCAGGAGCTGGTCCATGGTGGCAAGTGTAGTGAGGAGATGTAGTGTAGCTGATGCAAGTGTCTATTGCCAGGGCCTGGGCCAGGGTGGCAGCATCATCAAGGAGGTGTCACAGAGGCCGATGTGAGTTTCTATTGCCATGACCAGGGCCAGGGTGGCAGACAGTGTGTGGAAGTGGCACGGTAGAAAATGTGAGCGTATATTTCTAAGACCTGGGCCAGGGTGGCAGCAGGTGTCGGGAGATGGAGCAGTGGCCAATGTGAGCATCTATTGCCAGGATCTGGGCCAGGGTAGCAGAATGCGCGAGGAGGTGGAGCAATGGCTGACGTGTCTATTGACCGGCTCAGGTAGGATTTTCTCGGAAATATATGATGAGGTAAGATAATGGTAAATAAATTATGAGGTAAGAAATACGTGAACATATAAATGCAGAAAGCATGTTTTAATATAATTTTTTTTTGTGTGTGAACAAATGTTGAAATAAGAGGGAAGATCTACAGAATGAAGTTTTGGTTTGGACTGCAGTACCAAATGTTACGCTGAAAACAAATCCTGTTCTGTCCAGTTGTGTTATTCCGCTATATGTTTGTGTACCCTTGTGTATTTGTGTTTTTCCTGTCTTTATGTGTTTAGCTAACAAGATTTATGTTGTAGAAGTTTACTAATACTAAGCTACATTCACAATGATGAGGAGTACTGTTATCCTCAAACATAATTTTCATTAATAATATGTTATTTACTTTGTAAAGGGAATTAGACGCTATTTTCGAAAGGTATTCTGATTTTTTATGTAATTACTTATGTCCTAATTCCTGTAACTCTAATGTGTATGTTTATTTCTTTTCTTTTGTAAAGCCTGTATTATTACAAATGTTATCTGTATTATTATATTTTTAATTATGTTTTCCGTACCTTGTAATTGTATTCTCATGTTATAAAATTGTAATTGACACCAGTTCATCAAATTAAGTGACTTGTAAGCATTCATTCCCGTGAGCACATTTCTGTTGGTCATAGTATATGCACAACATGTGAGAAGCTGGGACTATTAGTGTTTGCACGTGTGTTAATAATTCAGCAAGGGAGTGGTTATCAGCATTGCTGGTTCGAAGGACAATTCCAAAAACTTTGTGAGTGCATAAGTAGTGGTTTATTGACTTGACAGATCGATGCTGGCCGCCTCTACAAGTAGTTCAGTGGGTCTGCGCCTGTGATGGCCCACCAATACCATACTCTCTACCAGGACTACAGTGGGTCTGCACAGTGATGACCTACCTACCATTATTCTTCAAAAATTCGAATAACTCTGTTGTGGGTTTGCTCCGTCAGCACTCTTTCCGTTGGAAGGACAACACTACTTCTTCTAGTTTGCATGGAAATCCACTACTTCCGTGTGCATTTCCTTTTATTGCTCAGACATTGAGGAAAAAAAAGAAAACTGTAATTACTATTTTGATGAATGATCAGGACTGTCTATATCAGAAAAATTTTTGCTTTTGATCAACATTGCATTAATAAGTACGTGCATTTGATATCTTTGTTATCGCGGTAATCGGAAACGTTCGATTCCACCAGTCTGCTTTCACCAATGACGTCACCAATATGGTGGAAACGACCATTCACAACAAGTCCCATATCGTGACTGTGACGTCATTACGTAACCATGACAACAAACACAAAAAGAGATTGGAAAACCATGAAACACATATTTCTCCAAAAATATAATGAAACTAACGGGACAAGCGGCAAGGGAAGTGTTCGATTCCATTATTGTTATTTTGTTGTGTTTTTGGAGGTAGTAATGATTGTGGACGCGGTTGTAGTTTTGGGTTTTATCATTTGGGATCGGTAGTTTCTGTTGACCTATATAACTCAAAGCAAGTGATCGGTTCCAGTGAATATCGTTTTTAGTTGATTTTGAGAAGGTTGTAGTCATTTTATTTTATCGTTTTTGTCGTTTGGTTTAGTGGCGTGTGTTTATTTTTACTTTGTCCCCACCCAGAAACCTCCAATTTCCCCCGCTTGTCCCGTTAGTTTTCCGATCTCTTTTTGTGTTTGTTGTCATGTTTACGTCGCGATATGGGAGTTGTTGTGAATGGTCGTTTCCGCCGTATGGGTGACGTCATTGGTCAAAGAAGGAGGGTGGAATCGGACGTTTCCAATAACCCTAACTTTCCGCAATTGCAGTTCTCAACTTTTACTCCAGTGAGACACAAAATCGACATATTTGTAAGATACTGACTCACCTTTTGCAATTTACAACAGGCAGCACTATGATCATTAACTAAGCAAAACTTTATAAGCCTCAGTTTGAAGAACTTATAGTTTTCAAAAGTAACAGCAAATTGTTTTAATGCCTGTTTCAACTACTCTACTGCTTTATATTCAATTATTTACTTTAGCCTTTCGAAAGCAGTTCTGATTGCAAGATTACTTTCAACAAACATAATTTACTTCAGTACACTCTTTTACCACATTAACTTTAACCTTCTTTTTACTATATTCAAGATGCATTAATCAGTAAAACACTAGGCATTAATATTTTTTCAATACTCAGTGATCACTTCAGCATGGGAAGCATCCTAAGTGGATATGTGACAGAGGATAAATCAAGGTAACTTTTCATAGATAGTCCTTTTTTTGCCTTATAACTGAAAACAAATCATCCACATGAGCTGATCTTTCACAGCACATTTCTACAGTTCTTCTGTTCCGTTATAGTGATTGTGCAATATGGTGGCGAGTGCATGGTGGTAGGCGGATTTGCAGGTAGAAATGCTGGACTCTGTCTTTTCTTGGTGGCGATGATACATACAAATTCCAGAATAGTTCCAGCTATTTATCCACCCATCCGAGGCTTTGGCACATTGGAAAATGGCACGAAAAGCCTCTCTCGGCACCAGCACAATACACAACTTTTACATGAGCAGATGGCGGGTAGGTAGCTCGTCCCAGACTGATTTTTTTTCCTCTATTGGATTTCGATTCCCCCCGAAGGGGGCGGGCTGGCTGCAACTTAGTACGCCGCTCTTCAGCCTGCATAATTTTTTAAACATAACAAACAATAAAAACAGGCGATAAAACGGTGATGTAAAATGTACAACAGCGGAAAATTGTCGATAGTTAAAACATAAAACAAATGGTGGGCGATGATAATAAAATACACAGGGAGCAGACAGGGAAAATAGTAGACAGACAGTTAAAAAACACGGCGACAGTCTGGCTTGACAGCATCATGTCCGTTTGCAACGCTTCAGAGGGAGGTGGATATGGAAGGCGAGGTGGAGGGCATGGCACTCGAGGATCTGGAGGGACTTATAGAATTTGGGCAGGGCGGATATCCAGGCGGGACTGGCATAACAGAGGGTATGACGGATTAAGGATTTGTAGGTGTGAAGTACGGTAGAGGGGTTCAAGCCCATGTCCGGCCAGAGAGTCCCAGACTGACTCTTCCATCCACCTTTCTATCCACGCCAACCACATTCTGCGTGCGTTACAAAGTTCCATCCCGGAGGGGAACCACACCATATTTTATATCATACAATAATTAAAAGCCCTTAGTGAAGGACAGTAATTTACATAACAGCAAACAGTCACTTTAAATAAAATAGATCAGTTACACATATCGGTATTTCTGCAAAAAATTATTCACACAGAAATTACAATTATATACAGTAAATTTTGTCTTCTCAAAATGAGGCAAAGAATTTAAATAACAGAGACACTACTTCGTATAGGAATAAACTATGACATCAAAGTTTTTAGAAAGGAAAAAGCGAACACTCTTGTGGTATCAATACAATCAAAGAATATTTACAATGTCTTAATGACAGAAGGTAGAACAGACAAGAAAGAAAAATTTATGTCGGTAGAGCTATGGAGTTCTGGTGTTACAAGGTTACGGACAGAACGGAAAATATGGGCTAGGTAGAAAATTGTTGAAGCCGATGTAATTGTTCCTTTTGCGTAGGGAAAGGTCCACAAACCGTTATTCTTCTCAACCTGTTGCTGATTTACAGCTTTCAGTAACTGCCAGACGTATACGACAAATGTCAAATAACAAACCTCATGCATTCAAGAAACGACTGCAAAAACTGCTGTAACACCCAAGTATTAACAGGCTAGGCTGGAGTTTGCTGAGAGACGTACATCACGGTCTACAGAATGGAATAAAGTGATCTTCAGTGATGGGAAGAAGTTTCATATATCTGGGCCAGATGGAATCTGAGAACAGAGCAGCAGGTAAGAACTAGGAGAAATTTTAGTAGTGGAAGTATTATGATTTGGGCAGCATACTGCACATAACGTGATTCATGCCTTGCTTGGCCGAACACGAGATGGGATGGGAGTATAATGTGAGCCTGTGTTCCGATTCCTTTTGGATGAAACTGAACGTGGCGTGTGTTTTGTCCGGAATCGCTTGTACAAGGAGCACGTATCAGTGGCAAAGCTCATAACTTTCAGCACTTGGTACGACAGTCGTCATAACAAACATAGGAACCATAACCGAGACACATGTTCCTTTATATCTGGTACAGTAGAGCAGAAATTTGTGGGATCTCTACTCATGACTGCTCTGTTATCTTCCTATTATTCGTGGAAGTTCTGCTTATGCTGTCTCATTAAAGACCAATTTTATGGTTCTTTCCAATGTTTCAGCAAAACAAATCATGTAATTTCATAAAAAGAAAATTCTCTCACATAATTATGCAGTTCTACTCGTAAGAAAATAACTTGCACAAACAAAAATAGCCAAATGATATTTGCAGTATACACTATCAAATGCAAACACTACCACCAAAAAATAAATTTCTAATTATTGAAATACACTGTCTGACAAAAAGAGGAGCACCGAATAGGGGAGCAGGAAGGAAAGTGCAAAATCACGGACTGAGACAGTATGTGACGTCACAATCACAGTGAACTTGACAGAATGAGCCTACCTATCAGCATGATAAAGCACCACCTCTGTTCTGCATGCATGCACTGATCTGGTTACGAACGTTATCGTTACCATGTGGTATCCTGTCCTGGGATAAAGCTGGCCAACAAATATTCTAAATTAAGTAATAAAAAGGCATACCAACAGTCGTCCTTACTATGTTACTATATGGTTCGAGTTTTCCGTGCTTCAGTACGCCATCTTCACGCCTTAACTGATGCTGACGAGGTTAGCACCTTCCATATACACGACTTATCGTTGGCCAACATCTATAACAATCACCCTAGAGTGAGCTATAAAACCCTATTTTTCAACATAACTTCCGTTCAGTGCGGCTGTCTTACGCTACCTTACAGGGAGGGCCTGTATGGTATCACTCTACCGGCCGATGTCGGATCCAAAGTCTCGCTTCATTAGTAACCTTCCCATCATCCACGTACTGCTTCCGGGCAGTGTGGTGGACGAGGAAGAACAGTCCAATAAAGTTTAGTGACGATGGTGAAGAAAAGTTATCACGATCAACTTCGTAGCGCTCAAGCAATTCGGTACAGATGATCCTTCGTTGCTCCTTATGGACTTCTATTAGGCGGCAAGGTACACATTGAACTCGCATCTTTGAGTAGCCCAAGTGATGGACGAATGTGTCAGCACGACCAACAGAAACGTCCATTTGCGCAATGAGGTGTCTGATTGTGATCTGTGGATCACCTCAAATGAGTGTATGAAGATGGTATCTCAGCCAGGGTGGCAGAAGGCAGAAGGAGGTGGTGCGGTGGCCAATATGAGTGTTAACTGCCAGGATCTGGGCATGGGTTAAAGCAGATGTGGGGAGGTTGCGTGGTCGCAGGGCCAGGCCCAGGGTGGCAGCATGAACGAGGAGGTATCACAGTGGTTGATTTGATCGTCTATTGCCAGATCCTGGGTCAGGGTGGTAGCAGACTCGAAGAGGTGGAGAGGTGGCTGATGTGAGCATCTATTGTCAGGACCTGTGCACGATGGCAGCAGTTGTGTGGAGATTGCACTGTGGCTGATGTAAGCATCTATAGCCAAGACTTGGGGCCAGATTGGCAGCAGGCACAATGAGGAGGACCGGTCTCTGATGTGACTGTCTGCTGCCAGGATCTGGGCCAGGGCGGTATCAGGAGCAGTGGCCAATGTGAACGTAGAGGGTAGCAAAATGCGCGAAGTGCTGGAGCGATAGTTGATGTGTGTGTCTATTGCCAGGACCTGCGCCAGGGTGAAAGCAACCTCGAAGAGGTTGCACGGTGGCCGATGTGAGCGTCTGTTGTGAGGACCTGGGCAGGGATGCTGCAGTTTAGTGGAGCTGCCACAGTGGCCGATCAGAGGATCTATAGCCAGGACTCGGGCCCAAGTTGGCAGCATGCATGATGAGGTGGATTGGTGGCTGATGTGAGTGTCTATAGCCAGGACCTGGGCAAGGTTGGTAGCAGGCTCGAGGAGGTAGATTCGAGGCCAATGTGAGCATCTGTTGTCAGTACCTGGGCCAGTGTGGCAGTAGGGGTTATGTGATAGAGCGGTGGTCAATGTGAGTGTTTACTGCCAGGACCTGGACCTGGGTGGAAGGACATTAGGGGAGGTGGTTTGGTGGCAGATGTGAGCGTCAATTGCCACGGCCTGGGCCAGGGTTGCAGCATGCGCTAAGAGGTGGCACAGTGGTTGATTTGATCGTCTATTGCCTGAATCTGGGCCAGGGCGGCAACAGGCTCTAAGAGATGGAGTGGAGCCCAATTTGAGCGTCTATTGCCAGGCGGCCATGGCAGCAGCAGTTGAGAGGAGGAGGAGCGGTGGCTGATGTGAGTGTCTATTGCCAGGACCTGTGTAACCGGATGACCGGAGTGGGTGACGTGCTCGTGGTTGTAAGGCGTGGCTGGGTAGAAGTAGGTTTCTGTTTTTAGCAATCTTCTACAGTCTGGAACTGGGAGAGCGCTTCGGTCGCAGGTTCGCATCCTGCCTCGTTGATGGATGTGTGTGATGCCCTTAGGTTAGTTAGGTTTAAGTAGTTATACGTTCTATGGGACTGATGACCTCAGAAGTTAAGTCCCATAGTGGTCAGAGCCATTTGAAACATTTCTTTTTGCAACCTTCCTCTTTATCGTTGGTTCTCCCAATACATATGGCTCAGCCCCACCACTCGTGTCGTGGTGGAGACTTGTATGCGACGCTGGGCTCAGTCAGCACCTTCACAGGCGGTAGGACGTTAACGGCACGAGGCCTGGCCCAGCTCGCCTTCTGCAGACCCTGCGGCTCGTGACAACGCCGGGAGTCGCCAGTGCAGCAGCGCGCAACGCCCAACGCCGGCCGGTCCTTGGAGGGTGCGTCATTGATGACGACAACGTGACAGCGACCAGACGCGTATTCGGTTGAATCGAATGCCGACGCTCATTTCTGATGCCCTTAAATAGCGCAGGCCGCTGCTGAGTCCACCGGTTACGCGCGACGTTTCTATTAGAAGGTTCTCGACGAGTTGGCTAACGCACCCGCACCACACACGGCCCGAGCCTGTGTAATTCTGCTAATGCTGCATTCTGATGATTGCCGTGCACGTACACACATACCGACGCTCGTTGCAAAGCTGTCACCTGCATAACGCGCTGGCCGGCCTTCATCCGCCGTTTGCCGTGAGGTTGGCGCATCGCGCACTGAAACACACCAAATCAGAATTTCGCACCGTATTTCCTAAAAATAATCCCCTGTCCTCTACAATTCCTCCCTTGTACGAAACGTATTCGTCTCCGAATTCAACCAAAAAGTCAAAACAACTACAATTCACTTCACAAACACCACAAAATGCGATTGATTCACTATTTACACTGTTTTCATTCACTTCTATCCTCAGTCTAATCTTTGTCCATAAACACTACTCAGTGTTCCGCTGCAGTGCCTCACAGCTGTTCAGTGATATTGTCTGGACCCTCAGGGTAAATGTTGGAAGGGGCGGAATTTGCTCTACCTTCCTCTTGAGCCGATAGTACACTAATCCTACGATAAAGATAAAAATACAGGTGGGGGTGGTTGAAGATCCAATAACTGGTAAGCTTTGCTTATGCTCATTACGGTACTCATGCACACTTGAGAAAGATGTTCCATAGTTATATGCCCATCCTGAGCTGCTGGCATCCGGTCCAAAGAGGCGAGAAAAGTTGGGTCTGATGTGCTATTCAAATGAATGAGATTTTCTTTAGGGACGAATTGGTCGTGTACATAGATCAATGTGCGTGTTATGTTCATGATTGTAGCTCCAGTAATCACGGCTATGAAACGGAAAGTTGACCTTGAAATGTCACTCTGTGTGCCGTTAATTAACAGTCCCTGCCCCTGTAATTCTATTCTTTGCGTACTCCCTTGCTTACCCTGCTCGTAACAAAAGCAAATAACGACTGTGTTTTCCATTACTGAAACTACCCGATATGGACCGACTTGCTGAAAGAACTGCACCGTGCCTGCTATAATTTCCTTAGGGCACTCCGCGACTGGTTCTTGAGAGTGGAATAGAGAATACTCACAAGATTTGGGAACAGTGAGTAACAATTTCGCAAGGTAGATGGTAACTGGACCTGTTCGACAGCGCAGCAAGTCATGTGCAGTGAGGAACGCACTAGCTTGTGTATAACGTTCCACTAACAGTATTTCCCGTATGGTTAATTGTACGAATTCCTGCAAAATTTCCCACTTCACTGGATACGTATGCAAGGCGTAACATTCAAATTTACAATTCTTATATGTTAATGGTATTATGATGTGAATCCTCCTCACTAGGGTACCCGTCCGCGTAATGGTAACAGTGGCCATTTTGTAGTACAGAGATAAGTGTTCGTCAGTTAATGTCCTCAGTAGCTCCAGGGATGCGGAAAGTTCCGAATGATCTTTCCCTAATCCTTCCCGAAGATGTTCCGAAGGTAACAGTAGCGGGGTTAGGGGCCCGCGCATTGCGTGCAACAAAGCCTCCTGTAGTTCCACGGCTTCTATGCGTGCTTCCGTAATACTATCAGCAAGAAAACGGAGCAGGTTAGCGATTATCAACTGTGAATCGATGTTATCCAAGCAGTACTTGATTATACCCAAGTCGTGATTGGTTGTGTCGGCTGGGGCCTTAATTTGGGACATCAAGGTCGCGGCCAAGGTTCGTAATTGGTGCATATTATTAGCTACATCTTTCTCCAAACTCTCTAATTGGGTTATGTGAAGGTCTAGCACTTCCTGGTTGCTATTCACATTATCGTGTACCTGCCGTAGCGTTTAATTAATACTTTTAAAATCTTCTGCGTCAGCGGTCGCAAAAACAGTTTTTAGGATAAAGCCACCTGTGTCTAACCATCCTCTTTTCCTACGGACGTGCGGGATTAACCCTGCAGTTTGCCGCAACTGAGCTTGTATTCGTGTAAAAGCTGATCGTAGTAGCTGATGTGTGTCATTAAACGTTGACTGATTAGCCACCATGGAATGAAGTTCATTAAATCTATCCTCTAATTTACCAATTTCGTCTGCAACCCCCCAAATATTACAGTCCACCCTTAAGGTCCATTGATATCCGGACATAATTACGTCCGCTTGTCGCGAGAACAAAACACCACTTGATTTTTGGTTCAAATGGCTCTGAGCAATATGGGACCTAACCGCTGACGTTATCAGACCCCTAGAACTTACAACTACTTAAACCCAACTAACCAAAGTACGTCACACACATCCATGCCCGAGGCAGGATTCGAACCTGCGACCGTAGCGGTTGCGCGGTTACTGACTGAAGTGCGTAGAACCGCTCGGCCACCCTGGCCGGCACACCACTTGATATAGGCTGTACCTTCAAGGCTTCAGCTAAGTTACAACAGCAAAACAGAATAACTATGCTGAGAGATGCTTACCAGAAGGTCAAGTCTCCTGAGAAACTAAAGAAAAACAACTCACATTAGCTCTTCCTTTTTATGCATGGCCTAAGAGCACAATAGCATGTCTGATCTCTTCCACAATTAACTTGGTTCTCTTATTTACCTACTCCTTTCTTATTCTTTTTCTTAGATTCATGTTTGTCTCTACTAGAAATTACTGCAGACAATGAAGGAAGTTCCTCAAAATTCCCCTTGAAAGGATTAATTCAGCTCACATGCACAACAGTAGGGCGAGTTGAAAGCTCTAATTTTACATTCACCGGAGATGTCACCTCGATCGCCTGGAAAGGACCTTGATAACAGGATACAAATTTTTTCGTTTTGCCTTATCTCACATACGGATTAGTCATCATCACCCATTGTCCTACATGATATTTGGGTATAGCTGCCTTTCTATTGTGAACTTTGTCCTGTCTCTCTAACGCTTTAGTGTTGATTTTTTTCACATGCCGCCAAATTGTTTTCAGCTTTGTGGATAAATCCTTAATAGCCGAAATATCTGTTCCTGGTGGGGTCTTGAGCAATTCAAACGGAGATGGCATCTTCCAACAGAACAGTACTCCATACGGAGACAATCCTGTACTTTCATTCACTTTTGAGTTATACGCCGCGGTTACAAACGCCAATAGGGTATCTCAATTGTTGTGTTGCGAAATTACATAATAACTTAACATCTTAGCTATTGTATGATGAACTCTCTCGGTCTGACCATTAGCCTGTGGGTGTAACGCGCTCGTTCTCAATTTCTGTACATGCAACAACTTCCATAACTGTTTCATCAAATCGGACATAGCGTTTTACCCTTGATCTGTAATTATAGTTCCAGGTGTACCGTATTTCAATATCCATTGATGTACCATGGCGTGACGACTGTTTCGGTTCGCTGGTCCGGAGTAGCTGTGATAGACACATAGCGCGAGAAATGATCTATTATTGTTAAAACATAGCGATTACCCTCTGGTGTTTGCACAAACGGTCCAAATACGTCTACGCTCAGTAATTGGAGAGGTCTATCCGCTTCCGGTACTCGTTGCAACACAATTTTCTGATGACTCAATTCCGCCCGTTGAGCAAACAGAATGCCATTCTTTACGTACTGATCGACATCTTGCCTACACGTTGACCACCAATAACTCTGTGTTACCCTCCTTTATGTTGCTCTTCGACCCGAATGACCAGAGAACATTGAATCATGTGCTTGCCTTAAAATTTCGCTTCTCTGGTACGACTACGCGTGGACCGTTCCTAGTTTTACGGTACAATATCCCGTCTTCCACGACGAACTGTCGCTGCGGGGTAAATCGTTAACAATCTGTGTCGGCGGTTTGTGCCTCCACCCATTCGTTCTCATTTACTCCTGTGCATACCATGGCCCACACTTGACGACTCAGACCATTTACCCGATCGATGAATCACTTCAAAATCGTACTCACTAAGACGCAAAGCCCACTTAGTTAATCTACTCGTTCGGTCTTTAAGCCCTAACAACCACTTAAGTGCTGCATGGTCAGTAATCTGCTTGAAACGTTGTCCATACAAATAACAGGAAATAGGTTATTCCGAAAATTAATGCCAATAACTCCTTCTCGGTTGTTGAGTAATTCTTTTCTACATTGTTTAGCTGTCTGGAAGCATACGCTATTGGGTGTTCCTACCCATCTATTTCCTGAGATAATACAATGCCCAAAGCAAAATTGCTAGAGTCACAAGATAATATAATCTCTTTACTAAAATATGGAAAAGCCAAAACCGGACTAGATGTTAACAATTTTTTTAGTTTTGAAAAGCTTCTTCGAATTCTGCTGACCAGTGAAATTTTGCTCCCTTCTTCAACAACTGCATGAGGGGCCTTGCAATTTCCGCAAATTTTGGAATATACCTCCTGCAAAAATTGGCGAGACACAAATAAGACTGCAACTCATTTACTTTTGTAGGTGTTGGAAAATTCATAAGCCGGCCGGTGTGGCCGAGCGGTTCTAGGCGCTTCAGTCTGGAACCGCGTGACCGCTACGGTCGCAGGTTCGAATCCTGCCTCGGGCATGGATGCGTGTGATGTCCTTAGGTTAGTTAGGTTTAAGGAGATCAAAGTTCTAGGGGACTGATGACCTCAGATGTTATGTCCCACAGCGCTCAGAGCCATTTGAACCATTTTTGAAAATTCATTACCACCTCTACAAGTTTTGGATCCCTGCGGACATCCTCCTGGCCTACAATGTGACATAAATAACGGACTTCTTGCAAAAAAAATGACATTTTTCCGTGTGAAGAGATAACCGCGCTGCTACCAGGAAACGATAATCACAACAAAAACGATATGCCTTACCGTCATAAGGTGATTCTTTTACCCACTATTACGACAGGAGCGGACCAGGGACTACTAGTAGTTTCTATTCTCCAATCACTAAGCTGTTGATTAAAAAATCTTCCATGACAGGCAGTAAACTTTTTGGAGCACGATATGGACGCTTATACACCGGTGCTTTATTCCCAGTTGAATGTGGGGATGGAATGCTGAACTAATGGTGTGGCGGGCAGTGTAGCATGACAATTAAATAACTCTTTATATTCCGTCAAAAGGTTCTCCATGATTTCCCTGTCTTGCCCTTCTAAATGTGCTACTTTAACCGTCAGTGCAGACCAGCTGACAGACTCTCCCGGCATTGTGTAATCTGCTGCGAAATCCTTATCCAATTCATCTTCCCCTATTATCTCCAGATTCGCTATTACGGTACCCCGTGCTAACTGCACCTCTTCAAGACCAAAATTATCAATACTGAAAGCACAACCTTCTTTCTTTCTATCTCCAGCACGTACGACACGCTACGCCGCGTAAAACACTTCATTTTATCCAGAGGCTCAATCTCAGACAAAGGTTGAAAGACACACAACGAATTTACTGGAACGCTAGCTCCAACATCTGCCCAGATTTTCTCTCTACCCTTCGGTATAGTATCCCACGAGTTAACCCTAAGGGACCTTGTACGCAGTTTGGGTGGCCCACCCATCGTCTGGGCGGTTCCTTGCGACAGTAATGGTTTTTCGGCCGCAGGACCTAGGCGAAATTGTATTCCGACCAGTGTAGAACTGTACGCCGTTCCCGGTTAACTTTTGTGTGATGCGCAACCAGGAAATCCAATCCGAGTATGACATCATAGCTGCTGCCAACAACTGGAAGAACTTCTACCCTCACCTGGAAGTTCCTCATTTCCACTCGGAAGTTTAACACCACTGATCCGAGTGACTTCACCTGTCCCCCACCCACGCCACTTAACGCCCAGCGTGGTGGTTTTAATTCCTCTTTACCGAGTACATTTCTACTCGCCACGGATACCTGAGACCCGGTATCCAATAAAAATTTGCACGGTCTGCCGCTCACCAAGCCAGCCAAAAGAAGGTCTGGCACTGATTCTGTACTAGCATTAATCTTTAACGGGGGTGTTGCACGGTGGACACACCACCCCCTGCCCCGTTTAAATGAGGGGGGTGAGGCCCACCTTGCGGTTTCTTATCATGTTTCTGCCAGGAGCCATTCAATAATGCTCCACATGATCCCAACGTCTGCATTTCCAGCACTGCACTTCCTTGCAGTCGCGTCTAATATGTCCTATCCGACCGCATCAAAACACTTTACTTCTGCATTAAATACTGCTTTCCTGTCCCGCGTCTTTGTTACTGCTTCAACTTCCTCTAACGGCACAGCGATTCCGACTGCCTCATTGAGAGTCTTAGGGAGTTATATCCTAATCTTGCGGGAGGTTCCGGGTTGTATTCCCCGCAAAAATGCGTCTAGTGCCCTCTGCTCAGCCTCCTGCAGAATGACTTCATTAACATCTACATCTACATCTACATCTACATCTACATCTATACTCCGCGAGCCACCTTACGGTGTGTGGTGGAGGGTACTTATTGTACCACTATCTGATCCCCCCTTCCCTGTTCCATTCACGAATTGTGCGTGGGAAGAACGACTGCTTGTAAGTCTCCGTATTTGCTCTAATTTCTCGGATCTTTTCGTTGTGATCATTACGCGAGATATATGTGGGCGGTAGTAATATGTTGCCCATCTCTTCCCGGAATGTGCTCTCTCGTAATTTCGATAATAAACCTCTCCGTATTGCGTAACGCCTTTCTTGAAGTGTCCGCCACTGGAGCTTGTTCAGCATCTCCGTAACGCTCTCGCGCTGACTAAATGTCCCCATGACGAATCGCGCTGCTTTTCGCTGGATCATGTCTATCTCTTCTATTAATCCAACCTGGTAAGGGTCCCATACTGATGAGCAATACTCAAGAATCGGACGAACAAGCGTTTTGTAAGCTACTTCTTTCGTCGATGAGTCACATTTTCTTAGAATTCTTCCTATGAATCTCAACCTGGCGCCTGCTTTTCCCACTATTTGTTTTATGTGATCATTCCACTTCAGATCGCTCCGGATAGTAACTCCTAAGTATTTTACGGTCGTTACCACTTCCAATGATTTACCACCTATGGCATAATCGTACTGGAATGGATTTCTGCCCCTATGTATGCGCATTATATTACATTTATCTACGTTTAGGGAAAGCTGCCAGCTGTCGCACCATGCATTAATCCTCTGCAGGTCCTCCTGGAGTACGTACGAGTCTTCTGATGTTGCTACTTTCTTGTAGACAACCGTGTCATCTTCAAATAGCCTCACGGAGCTACCGATGTTGTCAACTAAGTCATTTATGTATATTGTAAACAATAAAGGTCCTATCACGCTTCCCTGCGGTACTCCCGAAATTACCTCTACATCTGCAGATTTTGAACCGTTAAGAATGACATGTTGTGTTCTTTCTTCTAGGAAATCCTGAATCCAATCACAAACCTGGTCCGATATTCCGTAAGCTCGTATTTTTTTCACTAAACGTGAAAGTCCCCTTTGAACAATTATACACGAGTGTGCTTAAACTGACACACAATGTTTTTAGCGCAACGCAATCTGACTTTCAAAATTCCCTACTAAAGAATGGCCCTGACAAACATTAAACTATACCTTTCACAAATCACTTACCTCACAAAAATCTTCGCTGCTCAAGCTACTGCAATAACAGCGAGCGCCACTACTGCCAGCTAAATAAAAGATTCAAACTATGGAAGGCACTAACTACTGATAGGGATAGTTAGCAAATGAAAGATATTAATAGAGAACAAACAATGTATTTACCTTGATATCATCATGTATAAATATAGCAGTTCATGACAAATTACAAATCTCCGCCATCTCTCTCCCCACATCCACCACTGCTGGCGGCTCACCTCCAACTGCGCAACGCTACGCGCTGTTCACAGCCAGCTGCCTAACACTACAATGGCGAGTATTACAACAATGCAAAGCAGCCACAGACTGCACACAGCACAGCCAGTGATTTTCATACAGAGGTGGCGTTACCAATAAAAAAACCTAAACAGCCTACTTACATAAAGAAAACATAAACAGCCTACTTACATAGCCCCCATGCTCCCCACAAAAAATTTTTACAAATGGTGTTGGGCACTGGCCAATACAGATTTGACAAAAATTTTTCACAATTACAATAACAAAGAAATCAAATGCACACACTTATTGATACAATGTTGGTCAAAAGCTAAAATTTTCTCACAGTCCATAAATATAGTCCTGATCATTCATCATAACAGTAATTACAGGTTTTTTTTCACAAAGTCTCATTAGTAAAATAAATTGCACACAGAAGTAGTGGATTTCCATGCAGTCTTGAAGAAGTAGTGTTGTCCTTCCAACGGAAAGACAGTGCTGACTCTTGACATGCTGACAGATAATGGGCCACAACAGAGCAAACCCACAGCAGAGTCAGTCGTAGTTTGGAAGAATATTGGTAGGTAGGTCATCACAGAGCAGACCCACTGTAGTCCTGGTAGAAATTACGGTGCTGGTGGGCCACCAGAGGTGCAGACCCACTGCAGTCCTTGTAGCAATTGGTGGGCCATCAAAGATGCAGACCCACTGTAGTCCTGGTAGAGACGGCCAGCAGCCATCTGTTGCAAATGTGCAGGTGCACAATCACCATCGAAGAGTCTTGCGGAGAATATAGCAAGTCCATAAACCACCACTTGTGCACTCACAAAGTTTTTGGAATTGTCCTTAGATCCAGCAATGCTGTTATCCAGTCCCTTGCTGAATCATTAACACACGTGCAAACACTATCAGTCCCTACTTCTCACATATTGTCCATGTACTATGACCAACAGAAACGTGTGCAGTGAAATGTTACTTAATTTGAAGAACTGGTAACAATTACAATTTGGTAACATAAAAATACAATAACAAAGGTACAAAATACATCATTAAAGAACATAATAATACAGATAACATTTATAGTACAGGCTTTACAAAAGAATAGAAATGAACATATACATCAGCGTTACAGGAATTATGACATGAGTACAAAAATAAAAGATCAGAATCACTTTCGAAACGTCAACTTCACACATGAACATTAAAACGAAACAGAATAAATAATGTGTAAGCATACTTATAAGGTAAATAACATATTATTAATGCCAATTATATTCGAGGATAACAGTATTCCTCATCATAGTGAATGTAGCTTAATATTAAAAGAAGAAAAAATTCTATGAAACTACACAGAGACAGGAAGAAAACAAATACACAAGGGTACACAAACACATAGTGGGATAATACAAAAGGAAAGGACAGGGTTTGTTGTACTGCAGTATTTTGCAAACAAAACTTTCTTTACTTCTTGGAGATCTCCCTTCATTCAACATTATTC
Source organism: Schistocerca serialis cubense (assembly GCF_023864345.2). Taxonomy (NCBI): domain Eukaryota; kingdom Metazoa; phylum Arthropoda; class Insecta; order Orthoptera; family Acrididae; genus Schistocerca; species Schistocerca serialis. The sequence continues at coordinate 835,019,141 of NC_064642.1, read as the reverse complement.
CCAAAAAGTCCTATCTATACCTGCTTTCTGTATTCTATTCATATTTCTTTCAATATAATTATTTCTCAGTGCACAATACTCATTTTGGCCCAAGTCTGTTTCATATAACTTCGCAACGCATTCTTTACCTACTCTCCATAGTCAGTTTCTTATATAGTCTACCCCTCTTAAGCTAAGTTAAATCTACTGAGCTCAGATGCTAAACTAAGGGCAATGCAGCGGCACAAAACAACACAAACAGCAATGACAAAAAAATGGAAATTGGCATAGCAAGCAGCAGTAAATGTAATAACTTATATTCAAACATGACAAACCCACAAGCAGAAAAAATAGTACGCTGAAGACAACAATGCAGATAAGGGAAATGTATATTCACATCTTAATGTCTATGTAATTAAAGTGGTGCACCACAACAACTTATTGTAAAAAAAAATATTACCATGTACTTGAAAAGAAAATTATGTGTTACTGTTACTAGTTCCTTCTTATTGTTCTTTCCTTTCCAAGTGCTCCTTTTTTAAAGAATGTGGATCATAAAATAATTATTTAATAGATCTGTTGACAGAAAGTGTTCACATTAGCAAATGCATTTCATTTTATAAAAGCAATGCTGCAACACAGCTGGAAACCAGATATCAAATGAAATAAGCAATTACGCAAACCAAAGCATGAAAACATCATTCAATAGCTATGTGGCATTTCGTAAGTCAGTAGCTCTCAATTCTCGTAGAAAGACACTTGTCATTATCAGGTTTGCAGATGTAAGAATATTACCGAGGATAATGGCCTCCCCTTTTTTTTTGTTCTACCTGTGCCGCTGAAAAGGGCTCGCAATAATGGCTTTTTCTCCAGGTGTCTGACACAGCTGGGTGCCCGCGACGCATTACGTGCAGGTGGTCACTTAACTTTCGTACGGAAATATTTACGACAGCAGTTTCTGCTACCGTTGCAGTCTCATATAAAAATATTTCACGGGTCAAGAATTAGCGTTGCAAATCTGTAGAAACAAAATCCTATAAATATAAGTGTCCAAAAAAAATATTCGTCAGCATTGTGATACAGTCACACATTTCATAACTCTTAAAGTACGTTTCTTGGTTTCCAACATCCTTTTCATAAATCAGAGTCCCTAAACACTACTCATTATTCCTTACCTCATTATACATATACATATTCGTCGACACTTCTTCAATATTTCATCGTGAGAAATACGTAGCATAATAAACATTCCTCAACAACATAATACACAACGTCGTCGTAATAATAACATCATAAAACTTCAGTCAAATCTCAAAATCGTCGTAACTTCCTCCAATAATTTCTAAGCCTAAAAAGAATTCTCTGCTCATTTAAATAGTGTCATCTACCTCAAACGTACTTTAAAAATCATGATCTCATACCAAATACATCATTCAAAGCTCTCATAGTATCACAATGGTTCCGAAAAATATGAACAGTTTACAAAGTACAGACAAAATACAGTTTCATAAGTGTGAAGTTATCCAACTGTGTAATTGCGTAAACATGTGTCACTGATGTAGTAAAATAAATGTTTGTCTCTCTCAGTTAAATGATCAGATAGCTGTGTAATTTGTGTGTTAGAGAAATATGGTACCGATGTGTAAAGTTGTATAAGCAAATACCATATTAGCTAGGGTTCCTTGTGCTTGCCAAACACATGGTACACAAAGTAGGCATGTACCCCCCTGAGGATTAATGTAATTATACCCTCAGGTGTTACAGATTACAGCAATAGAATGAAATATATCACGGAAAACTTTCTTTGTAATTCAAAAATCTTGAAAAATAAATGGCTTAAGTACAAAATCTCTCAAATGCGTGTCCTGTAGCGCCAAATGTGCGTCTTGCTGTAAGATAATTCTGTGGAAGTGTCGTACTTATCGTCCTCTGAAAGCCAAGTTCTGCAGAAGTCAATGTACTTACCTCATGATAAACAAAAGTGAAATGCTTTGTGTATAGATATCTTAGTTATTACGCTTATTGCCGTGATGAAGAAAGTACTGTGCTGTAACGTATTGTTGTGCTACGGAAAAGACAATCTCATTGTTGCTGTACCACAAAAGTTACTACTAAAACATGTTTTACTTTCCAGAAGAATTCAGAAAAACTGTGCAGATATAAAACAGAAACACCGCAAAAGCAACATTGTATATTGTCACTCATTAGTAGCGTCGAGATAAAATCGTGTAGCTGTCACATAAACTAACCACTGTGTCATCTGGTATCTCACAGAAAGTACTTTAAATCCAGAATATATTTTCGAGTAAACCAAAATGTTGCATTAAAATCTCATTAGCAGTACTGGTAAATGTTCTAAGTATGTAAGCCTTATAGTCGTTCCGTAATCGTGCAACTAACAAGCAAGAATGTACAAATACAACTCTGTGTCGTCTGTTCACTATAACAATGCAATCGTAATTTCTGTTTAAAAATGTTCCCTAGGTTCTAGACTGGATATTTAACTTCAAACATTGTTGCATATTAACAGTTTCTTAAGTCTGACAAAGCATACTAGAAATGTGAAGTGAAAAGTTTTATGGCAAAGACAAAGTTAAAAAGCAGATTATCTTTCAATAAACGGTTTTACATGTGAAATGTGGTGTAAACCTTTACTCTTCCTAGTACGCAGAATTTCAACTTGAATGCAATTATCATGCGGTATTCGTCCGTAAAGAATACTGGAATTTTGCTCAAGGTTAGCGTCAATGTTATTTTTCTCTGAGCCAGCCGGCGCACGCGGCTGCCTGCGGTGTGAGTCATTGTCTGTTTCTTTGTTGGCGCGCGTCGTTATTGGGATTAGGAGACCTAACTTCCACAAATTCACGTTGTCGAAAGTGCCCTGCTCTGTTTGAATCCCGCCAGTTCTGATGCAATTCAGGTCTGTCGTTACGAATATATCGTCTTTCGTCATGTCGGTAGATGCCGTAGTTTCTTCCTTGTCCGTCACGTGGTGGAGAGTTTCTCCCTGAATCGTAACTGTGCGCCGAACTGTGGCGTCTGAAGTTATTCTGCCTCCCTTGATAATAATTGTTTTGGTTCCCATATTGTCTGTTTCTCTGATTGTCTCTGTGATAGTCATTACTACGGAAATGCGATCTTTCTCTGCAACTATTATTACTCTGCCAGCGGTTGTCATATGCTGGGTGTCTGTTTTGGTCACGATTTGCGTTGTAAGAATAGCCTTTTCGTGTCCAGTTATTGTTTCTGTCATCACGGAATTGTGACGTATGTGACCTGTAGTGATTGTTTTCCTGTTTTCGCATCCGGCGACTGTCTGTGTCAATTTCTAATTCTTGTAGGAGTCCCTGAAAAGCTTCAATGTCGTCTTTGCAACGTCCTGCCAAAATAATATGTCGTAAATGTTCAGGCAATTTGATTAAGCAAATGCGGATGAGTTCTGAGGGGCTGTATGGGTTTGTCAGGTACTGATTCTTGTGCAACATGTGTTCAAAATATTTCACAAGACTGGAAAATTCAGATTGTTCGAAACGTTTCATCATTATGATGCTTTGTTTTACTCGGTCTTGTGTGGCCTGAGACCAATATGCTGAGAGGAAGGCATGGTAAAACTCTCCTTCACTGTGGCAATCGTGAATGACCGACCGCATTGTTACAGCTGGTTCATTCCCTAAGTAGCCACACATAAATTCTAATCTGTGCTCTAATGACCAGTTGGGAGGAAAACAATGAGAGAATTGATGGAGCCATGCTTGTGGATGAATGTCGTTGCCAGAATTCTTAAATGTTTTGAATTTACGTGTAGTAATGAACAGCTTATAGTCAAAGTCATCATGTCGGCGAATCGCATATCGGTCATTGTTACGTCGTTTCGGCGGTTCCATTTCAAAATTCGGTGCACCTTGCCAATTTCTTTCATAACTTCCGAAGTGTCCTGTGTTATTATTTTGTGGTTGTTCCGTATTTCTACACTCCTGGAAATTGAAATAAGAACACCGTGAATTCATTGTCCCAGGAAGGGGAAACTTTATTGACACATTCCTGGGGTCAGATACATCACATGATCACACTGACAGAACCACAGGCACATAGACACAGGCAACAGAGCATGCACAATGTCGGCACTAGTACAGTGTATATCCACCTTTCGCAACAATGCAGGCTGCTATTCTCCCATGGAGACGATCGTAGAGATGCTGGATGTAGTCCTGTGGAACGGCTTGCCATGCCATTTCCACCTGGCGCCTCAGTTGGACCAGCGTTCGTGCTGGACGTGCAGACCGCGTGAGACGACGCTTCATCCAGTCCCAAACATGCTCAATGGGGGACAGATCCGGAGATCTTGCTGGCCAAGGTAGTTGACTTACACCTTCTAGAGCACGTTGAGTGGCACGGGATACATGCGGACGTGCATTGTCCTGTTGGAACAGCAAGTTCCCTTGCCGGTCTAGGAATGGTAGAACGATGGGTTCGATGACGGTTTGGATGTACCGTGCACTATTCAGTGTCCCCTCGACGATCACCAGTGGTGTACGGCCAGTGTAGGAGATCGCTCCCCACACCATGATGCCGGGTGTTGGCCCTGTGTGCCTCGGTCGTATGCAGTCCTGATTGTGGCGCTCACCTGCACGGCGCCAAACACGCATACGACCATCATTGGCACCAAGGCAGAAGCGACTCTCATCGCTGAAGACGACACGTCTCCATTCGTCCCTCCATTCACGCCTGTCGCGACACCACTGGAGGCGGGCTGCACGATGTTGGGGCGTGAGCGGAGGACGGCCTAACGGTGTGCGGGACCGTAGCCCAGCTTCATGGAGACGGTTGCCAATGGTCCTCGCCGATACCCCAGGAGCAACAGTGTCCCTAATTTGCTGGGAAGTGGCGGTGCGGTCCCCTACGGCACTGCGTAGGATCCTACGGTCTTGGCGTGCATCCGTGCATTGCTGCGGTCCGGTCCCAGGTCGACGGGCACGTGCACCTTCCGCTGACCACTGGCGACAACATCGATGTACTGTGGAGACCTCACGCCCCACGTGTTGAGCAATTCGGCGGTACGTCCACCCGGCCTCCCGCATGCCCACTATACGCCCTCGCTCAAAGTCCGTCAACTGCACATACGGTTCACGTCCACGCTGTCGCGGCATGCTACCAGTGTTAAAGACTGCGATGGAGCTCCGTATGCCACGGCAAACTGGCTGACACTGACGGCGGCGGTGCACAAATGCTGCGCAGCTAGCGCCATTCGACGGCCAACACCGCGGTTCCTGGTGTGTCCGCTGTGCCGTGCGTGTGATCATTGCTTGTACAGCCCTCTCGCAGTGTCCGGAGCAAGTATGGTGGGTCTGACACACCGGTGTCAATGTGTTCTTTTTTCCATTTCCAGGAGTGTATGTCCCTCTTCCCATATTGGAACGCGAGTGTCCTCTGAAATACGTAATTCTTGTATTACCTGTGTCAGCTGATCTTGTACTTCCCGGATTTCTCTTTGATGTTGCGTATCAATTTCATTCAGATTTTGTTTCAGTTTCCTAATTTGTTCGCTCTCTTCTGTGTCATTAAAGACTACCGGTTTTGCGTCATTCAGATTATCATCTACCTCCGTAGATAAATTATTTAGCTGATCCGAAAGTTCAACTACTTTCTCTGATAATGAACACATTTCCTCAGTGTGTTTTTCTGAACCAAGCTTCAGAGTGTCCATTTGTGTTGAAATCGAATCTACTGTGTCCTTTAAGTTTTCCTGAGTTTTTGCAAGTTGTGTAACCGAATCCGTAGATGCAACTGAGTCAATTTTAGCCCACAAGGTCTCATGATTTTCATGAACAATGGTTTGCAGTTCTTTTATGGCTGCTTCGTGATTCTGTAATGCATTTTCATGCCGCGAAAAAATAGGTTGAAAATGCTCACAAATTTGTGTTTTTACGTCATTACACACTTTCTGACATTTCGATTCAATGTTATGTAACTCAGTGGTTAAATCTTCACGTGTTTGTTCAAGTGTAGTGTCTAACTTTTGAAGATTTTGTTCCATTGTGTCTAACTTTTTGAGATTTTGTTCCATTGTGTCTAACTTTTGAAGCTTTTGCTGTGTTTGTCTCTGATTTTGTTCCATTGTGTCTAACTTTTGAAGCTTTTGCTGTGTTTGTCCCATTTGTTGTATTAACTGTAATAACAATGCATTGGTGTCTGAAACATGTTCCTCAGTGCTTTTCGGCAGTGAATTTGCACCGGAAACATTCACATTTTGACAAGCAGAAAATGTGTCTTGACTTATTTGAGAAAACGGTGAGGATCCAAAACCTGAATCTACAGTATTTGCGAAATCGTGTCGTGTCATTTCGGCTTCCTGAGGCGAGCTATTGCCGACCGATCGATCGATAATGCTTCCCTCTTCACTAATTGTTTCACTGTCCACGCCATTGTTTGCCGCCCGCTCCATTTCCCTATGCACAATTATCAAATTACTACTTTGAACATCAGTTAATTCATTACTCTGCGGCGCTAACACACTGCTTTCGTCTTCACTGTCATTTCTCAGTTTACTTTGGAGCCTAGTATTACGTTTTTCACACGCCATAATTGTCACAATATTTCACACGATAACACAGAAAAGCAGAATTTGAAGAGCAAAATAAAATAACATAGCAATGCAAATAATGTCTACTTAATTGCCAGCGCAGCTGCGAAATACTTGGTGCAAATCTACATGCATGCCACAACTGTTTTACTGTACAACAATGAAAAACTACAACTACAAAGGAAATTCTCTCTATGATTACGCGCTATCAATAAACAAAATCTACACTAATTACACAAACTACAAGAAAAAAAATCAGAAGATTCCAGTGAGGTATCCTCGGCTAAGGGTCGACATATGAAACGTCCCCTTTGAACAATTATACACGACTGTGCTTAAACTGACACACAATGTTTTTAGCGCAACGCAATCTGACTTTCAAAATTCCCTACTAAAGAATGGCCCTGACAAACATTAAACTATACCTTTCACAAATCACTTACCTCACAAAAATCTTCGCTGCTCAAGCTACTGCAATACAGCGAGCGCCTCTACTGCCAGCTAAATAAAAGATTCAAACTATGGAAGGCACTAACTACTGATACGGATAGTTAGCAAATGAAAGATATTAATAGAGAACAAACAATGTATTTACCTTGATATCATCATGTATAAATATAGCAGTTCATGACAAATTACAAATCTCCGCCATCTCTCTCCCCACATCCACCACTGCTGGCGGCTCACCTCCAACTGCGCAACGCTACGCGCTGTTCACAGCCAGCTGCCTAACACTACAATGGCGAGTATTACAACAATGCAAAGCAGCCACAGACTGCACACAGCACAGCCAGTGATTTTCATACAGAGGTGGCGTTACCAATAAAAAAACCTAAACAGCCTACTTACATAAAGAAAACATAAACAGCCTACTTACAAACGTAGGTGCGGAACCGTATCAAATGCCTTCCTGAAGTCCAGGAATACGGCATCTACAATGGCGAGTATTACAACAATGCAAAGCAGCCACAGACTGCACACAGCACAGCCAGTGATTTTCATACAGAGGTGGCGTTACCAATAAAAAAACCTAAACAGCCTACTTACATAAAGAAAACATAAACAGCCTACTTACAAACGTAGGTGCGGAACCGTATCAAATGCCTTCCTGAAGTCCAGGAATACGGCATCAATCTGCTCGCCAGTGTCTACGGCACTGTGAATTTCTTGGGCAAATAGGGCGAGCTGAGTTTCACATGATCTCTGTTTGCGGAATCCATGTTGGTTATGATGAAGGAGATTTGTATTATCTAAGAACGTCATAATACGAGAACACAAAACATGTTCCATTATTCTACAACAGATTGACGTAAGCGAAATAGGCCTATAATTATTCGCATCTGATTTATGACCCTTCTTGAAAATGGGAACGACCTGCGCTTTCTTCCAGTCGCTAGGTACTTTACGTTCTTCCAGCGATCTACGATAAATTGCTGATAGAAAGGGGGCAAGTTCTTTAGCATAATCACTGTAGAATCTTAAGGGTATCTCGTCTGGTCCGGATGCTTTTCCGCTACTAAGTGATAGCAGTTGTTTTTCAATTCCGATATCGTTTATTTCAATATTTTCCATTTTGGCGTCCGTGCGACGGCTGAAGTCAGGGACCGTGTTACGATTTTCCGCAGTGAAACAGTTTCGGAACACTGAATTCAGTATTTCTGCCTTTCTTCGGTCGTCCTCTGTTTCGGTGCCATCGTGGTCAACGAGTGACTGAATAGGGGATTTAGATCCGCTTACCGATTTTACATATGACCAAAACTTTTTAGGGTTCTTGTTTAGATTGTTTGCCAATGTTTTATGTTCGAATTCGTTGAATTCGGAATCCGTTAACTCATAGCTATTAACATTAATTTTTCGAATTCGATCTACAAAAGCTTCTATTGATTCCCCATTCCTTTGATACATTCTATTCAATTGTTCATGATAATATCTAGACGTATTTTTCCTCCGATATCTTTCCAGCAACCCTTTTTTTGAATACTTCAAATGTCCGAGCATCCCTTAATTCTTTATGGCATGTAACGTACGCTCTGGCATCCCCAGTTACTTTCAACTTAGCCACATGCAAAAGTGTTCCTGTACCCTAATTTCAAAATTTAGCGGCCGTGCTAAGTTTCTCAAAAAATAGCATAACATCTTCCCCAGCTTTTCCCGAGAAAGGGGTGACCAAAGACGCAGCGTTAGTGTCAAGAATTACTGCATTAACAGGAAACCGTTCTTTGCTCGCTTCTTTAGACCGAGCAAGCTCTATCTCTAATTCCGAGAATCGCTCAAGTAGCTGCTGAATAGCCACCTCGGCTGACACAGACTGCTCCATCACTACCAGCTATCGAATCCAGACTACAGTAAGCCCAGAAAGAAGATCAGGAAGGGAAGACAGACTATGCTACAGGTTCAGACAAACCATCAAACGAACAATGGGCACTTACTTGGCATGTTGCAGGAGTTGCTGATCCATTGTTGCCCTTCTCAGGTGCCACATATCATCGTCGATCACCAGCCACAATTTCCTCCAAATCCAGGGAGAAGACTACTATTGTCACCAATTGCAATGGGAGTGTGTGATGCTCAGGTTGACCAACTGACACCACTTGTAATAGGATGATCGGAGCGGGTGACGTGGTCGGGGTTGTAAGGCATGGATGGGTAGAAGAAGGTGGCTGCTTTTAGCACCCTTCCTATTTATTGTTGGTGCTCCCAATACATTTTCCTGTGGCTCAGCCCCACCGCTCAGTTGTGGTGAGACGTGCTGATGCACACAGTCCGGGGAACGCGACCCCCGGCTCAGTCAGCGGCTGCGCAGGTGCTAGGAGGTTAGCGGCACGAGACCTGGCCCAGCTCCTGCAGACGCTGCGGCTCGTGAAGGCGCATGGAGTCGCCGGTGCAACAGTGGGCAACGCCAACCGACGGTCGGTCCTCGGAGACAGCGTCACTGATGACGACGACGTAACAGATACCGAACGCCCAATCGGTCCAACCGAATGCCAACGTCCACCTCTGATGCCCTTAAATAGTGCAGGCTGCTGTTGAATCCGCAGGTTGCGCGGCGGCGTGTCTATTAGAAGGTTCTCAATGAGTTGGCTAACGCACACGCACCGCACGCGGCCCGTGCCTGCGTAATTCTGCTAATGCTGCGCTCTGATGGCTGACGCACACGTACACAAATACCGACACTCGTTGCAAAACTATGTCACATGCATAACACGCTGGCCGGCCTTCATCCGTCGTTTGCTGTGATCACAATTTCGCACCATATTTCCTAAAAGTAACCCCTTGTCCTCTACACCTGGGCCAGGGCGGATGCAGGCACAATGAGTTGGAGTGGAGGCCAATTTGAACGTCTATTGCCAGGAAATGGGCCACGGCAGCAGCAGATGAGAGGACATGCACTGATGGCTGATTTAAGTGTATACTGCCAAGACCTTGGTTAGGGCGACAGCATGTGTGTGGAGGTGGCTCTGATACGAACGTCTCTTGCCATTACCTGGGCCAGAGTGGCAACAGTCCTGATTAGGTGGAGTGGTGGGTGGTGTGAGCGTCTATGGCCAGGTCCTGGGCCAGGGTGGCAGCAGTAACAAGGAGGTGGAACGGTGAGTGATGTGACTGTCTATTGAAAGGACCTGGGCCAGGATGGCATCAGGTGCTAGGAGGTGGCACTGTTGTCAATGTGAGCGTCTATCGCCAGGACCTGTTTCAGGGTGGCAGCAGGAGCGATGAGGTGTAGCGGAGCTGATGTGAGTGTCTACTGCCAGGACCTGAACCAGGTTGTCAGCAGGAGAAAGGAGGAGTCACGGTGGCTGATGTGGGTTTCTATAGCCATGACTTGGGCCAGGATGGCAGCTGGTGTATGGAGGTTGAGTAATGGCAGACGTGAGCGAACATTGCCAGGGCCTGGGCTAAGAAGTCTGCTGGTGTGCGGTGGTGGAGTAGTGGCCAATGTTAGCATCTATTGCCAGGACCTGGGACAGGGTAGCAGCAGGCATGAGGAGGTGCAGCGGTCTTTGATGTGAGTGTCTGTAGCCACGACCTGGGCCAGGGTGACAGCAGGCGCAAGGAGGTTGCATGTCTGCCAGTGTGTTTCTGTAGTGCCAGGTCCTTCGCCTGGGTGGAAGCAGGAGCAAGAAGGTGGCATGGAGGCTGATGTGAATTTCTATTGTTATGACCTGGGCTTGGATGGAAGCCGGTATGGGGAGGTGGCACGGTGGCCGATGTTAGCACTTATTGCTTTGTCCCTGTCCAGCATGGCAGCAGACCCGGGGAGGTGGAGCGGTGGCCAATGTGAAAGTCTATTGCCAGGACCTGAGCCAGGGTAGAAGAACGCATGAGGAGGTGGAGCAATGGCTGATGTGAATGTCTATTGCCAGGCGTAGGTAGCATTTTCGTGGAAATATATGATGAGGTAAGATAATGGAAAATAAATTATGAGGTAAGAAATATGTGAACATGTAAATACAGAAATCATGCGTTAATAGGATTTTTTGTGTGTGATCAAATGTTGAAATAAGAGGAATCATCTATGGAATGAAGTTTTGGTTTGGACTGCAGTACCAAATGTTACACTGAAAACAAACCCCGTCTTTCCTTGTGTTATTCCGCTATGTGTTTGTGTACCCTTGTGTATTTGTGTTTGTCCTAACGTTATGTGTTTAGTAAACAACAGTCATGTTATAGAATTTTTCTATTTCTAAGCTACACACACTATGATAAGAAATACTGTTATACTCACACTTAATTTGCATTAATAATATGTTATTTACTTCGTAAAGATGATTAGACACCATTCACGAAAGACATTCTGATCTTTTATGTATTTACTTACGCCATAATTCCTGTAGCACTGATATATACGTTTATTTCTATTCTTTTGTAAAGCCTATATCACTACAAATTTTATCTGTATTATTGTTTTTAATGATGATTTCTGTACCTTTGTAATAGCATTCTCATGTTATAAAATTGCAATTGACACTACTTCATCAAATTAAGTTACTTGTAAGCATTCATTTCATAGCACACATTTCTGTTGGTAATAGTATATGCACAATATGGGAGAAGTAGAGACTGTTAGTGTTTGCTCGTGCGTTAATAATTGAGCAAGGGACTGGTTAACAGCATTGCTGGTTCTATGGACAATTCCAAAAACATTGTGAGTACATAAGTAGTGGTTTAAGGACTTGCTATATTGTCCGTAAGACTCTTCGATGGTGATTGTGCACCTGCACAGCCGCAACAGATGGCTGCTGACCATCTCTACAAGGACTGCAGTGGGTCTGCACCTTTGATGTCTCACCAATACCATACTCTCTACCAGGACTCCTGTGGGTCTGCTCTGTGATGACCTACCATCCAATATTCTTCAAAAATTCGAACGACTGTGTTTTGGGTTTGCTCTGTTGTGGCCCATTACCTGTCTGCATGTCATGAGTCAGCACTGTCTTTCCGTTGGAAGGACAACATTATATCTTCAAGACTGCATGGACATCCACTACTTACGTATGCATTTTCTTTTACTGCTCAGACATTCAGAAAAAAAGAAAACTGTAATTACTATCGTTATGAATGATCTGGACTGTCTTTATGAGAACAATTCTTGCTTTTGACCTACATTGCATCAAAAGTGACTGTGTTGTGTGCAGCCTGAGGCTGGTTTGTGTTGTTGGAATATTTACTATAGTAGTGTTGGGCAGCGGAATGTGAACAGTGTGTAGCGTTGCGCAGTTGGATGTGTGCCACCAGCAGTGGTGGATGAGAGGAGAGAGATGGCAGAATTTTAAGAGTGGGCGATCTGGACGTATGTCTGCCAGAAAGAGCAAATTTGTAATACTGGATATCATGAACTGACATATATATATTATGAATTTTGACATTCTTAAAGTAAATACATTGATTGTTATCTATCAAAATCGTTCATTTGCTGACTACGTCTATCAGTAGTTAGTGCCTTCAGTAGCTAGAATCTTTTATTTAGTTGGCAGTAGGGGAGCTCATTGAATTGCAGTAGTTCGAGTAACGAGGATTTTTGTAAGGTAAGTGATTCAAGAAAGGTATAGGTTATTGTTATTCAGGGCTATTCTCTTGTTGGGATTTTTGAAAGTCAAATTGCGTTGCACAAAAAATATATTTGTCAGTTTAGTATAGATCAGAATAAGATAAGAGAGTAATGACTGATTACGTTCAGTTATGCTCAGCTGTTTGAAAATCAAATATCGTAGAGGTTTATCAGCACAGTAATTCGTTAATTTATCAAAGGGTATGTTTCAAGTTGTGTGGAGGTGGTACAGTGGCCAATGTCAGCATCTATTGCCAGAACGTGGGGCCAGGATGTCAGCACGCACAACGAGATAGAGCGGTGGCTGATGTGAGCATCTAGTGCCAGGATCTGGGCCAAAGTAGCAGTAGGTGTGAAGAGGTGTTGCAGTTGCTTTTGAGAAATTCTATTGGCAGGACTTCGACCAGGCTGGTAGCGGGCGTGAAGAGGTGGCGCAGTGGCCACTGTGAGCATCTATTGCCAGGACCTGTGTTAGGGTGGCATCCGACACGAGCAGGTGGAGTAGTGGCCAATGTGAGCGTCTGTTGCGAGAACCTGGCACAGTGGCAGCAGTTGTGTGGAGGTGTCACGGTGGTCGATATGAGCATCTATTGCCAAGACTCGTGAACAGATTGGCAGCAGGCACGTCGAGGAGGAACGGATCCTACATTCACTACGATGAATAATACTCTTATCCTCAAATATAATTTGCTTTAATAATATGTTATTTACTTTGTAAAGATAGGTAGTCATTATTTTCGAAATCTATTCTGATCTATTACGTATTTACTTATGTCATAATTCCTATAGCACTGATGTGTATGTTTATTTCTATCCTTTTGTAAAACCTGTATGACTACAAATGTTATCTGTATTATAATGTTTTAATGATCTTTTCTGTACCTTTGTAATTGTTTTCTCATGTTATAAAATTGTAATTGACACCAGTTCATCATATTAAGTAATATGTAAGCATTCATTTCTCTGCACGCATTTCTGTTGGTCACTGTATGTGCACAATATGTGAGCAGTTGGGATTGTTAGTGTTTGCACGAGTGTTAATAATTCAGCAGGGGACTGGTTACAGCTTTGCTGGTTCTAAGGACAATTCCAAAAATTTGTGAGTGCATAAGTAGTGGTTTATTGACTTGACAGATCGCTCCTGGCCGTCTCTACAAGGACTGCAATGGGTCTGCACTTTTGATTGCCCACCAATACCATACTCTTTACCAGCACTACAGTGGGTCAGCTGTGTGATGACCTATCTACCAATATTCTTCAAAAATTCGAATGACTCTGTTGTGGGTTTGCTCTGTGTGGCCCATTACCTGTCAGCATGTCAAGAGTCAGCACTGTATTTCCATTGAAAGGACAAAACTACTTCTTCAAGTCTGGATGGATATGCATGCACTACTTCCGTGTGCATTTTCTTTTACTGCTCAGACTTTGAGAAAGAAAAGAGAAATCTGTAATTACTATTGTGATGAATGATCTGGACTGTTTCTTTTTTATTTATGACGTTCGCCAGCTATTATGGTGTTTCTTTTGCTTCCGTTCTTCCCAGTACTTCTGCTCGTCTCTGCTCATCTGTCCACACTCTCTTAGGTCGATGTTTTGGCTCATCTTCTTCATAGTTTGCGTTTTCTATAAGTAGCCTAATGTTATTCCTGTCACATATTATTTCTTCTGAAACACCAATTTTGTTGGCGTCTTTCCTTACTGCTTCTATCCATCCTACAGTTTTTTTTTTCAGCTTACTAACGTAATTAAAAATTTTCTTTGTAATCCGTGTTTGTTCTGTTCTTATTAAATATCCATAAAATTTTAGCCGTCTCTTCCTCATTGTATCTGTGATCCCTTCTGTATTTTTGTATAGGTCTTCATTTCTCTTTTTAATCCAGCTATTTTCCTTGTTTTTTTCAGGACCTAGAATTTTTCTTAATATTTTTCTCTCTCTTTTTTCTAGAACCCCTAATTTGCCTTTCTTACTCAATGTTAGCCACTCTGACGCTGCTTGTGTCCTAATAACTGAATTATAATGGTTAATCTTTGTTTGTATGGGTATTGATTTCTTATTGTAGTAGTTTTGTGTTAATTTATACGCAAATTCTAACTTTTTTATTCTTTCATTATTTGTTGTGTTATCTAGTCCATTGTCTTTGATCCACTCACCCAGGTATTTGAATCTATCCACTCTTTTAATTTTTCCATACTTTGTTTTCATAAAAATTTCTCTATTATGTTAGTGATCTATATACTCGGTTTTTTCATAGGATATTTGTAGCCCAGTCTTTTCAGCAATCTCGTGTAACAGATCAAGCATAACTGTTGTGTCTGTTCGGTTTTCAGTTATTAATGCCATATCATCCGCAAAGGCTAAACATTTCACTTAAAATTTGTTCTTTCCTTGGCTCATGCTTATACTTTTTGTGCCTCTGTTTTTCATTGTGTTTTCCCATGTTTTTATTATTTTTTATTTAAAACCAAGTTAAAGAGATTTGGGGACAGTCCGTCTCCTTGTCGAACTCCTGTTTTGATTTTGAATGGTCCAGAAATTTTACCTTGAAACTTAATTCTTGATGTTGTATCTGTGTGCGTTTGTTCACCAAATCTTCTGGTGTTTTCATCTATCTCTGATTCGTAAAGTATCTGGAATAGTGTTTGTCTGTCAACTGAGTCGTAGGCCTTCTTGAAGTCTACGAAAGTAACTACTGTCTTTTTATTTTGTATAGCTCTCACTCTCAAAATTGTTTTTAAATTAAGAATCTGTTCTGCACATGATCTACCTTTTCTAAATCCTGCTTGATAATCTCCTATATTTGGCCCTACTTGTTCCTCTATTCTATTTAAAGGTACTTTGAAAAGTATTTTGTATGCTACTGGTAACAAGGATATGCCCCTGTAGTTATTGGTGTCTGTTTTATCTCCTTTTTTATGGAGAGGTTGGATCAATGCTTGTTTCCAGTCACTGGGTATGATTCCTGTTGTCCAAATGTCTTTAATTACTTTGTGAATTTTCTGACATGCGGATAAGCCCCCTAGTTTCCACATTTCTGCCACTATCCCATCCTCACCTGGTGCTTTGCTATTCTTCAATGCTTTGATAATCTTTTCTATTTCTTCTACTGTAGGTGGTTCCGATGGTGGACTTTCATGTTGTGGTTCTTGAAAGTGCAACCTGTCATTAGGCTCCTCGCAATTTAATAGCTTTTCAAAGTATTCAGCTAAAATTTGACAGTTCTGTTTATTGCTTAAAACCATTTCTCCATTTTTATCTTTAAAATGTAAACTTGGTGACTGGAATCCTGTTAAAACTTCTCTGAAAGTCTTATAGAAGTCTCTAGTGTTGTTCCTTTTGAAGTCAGAATCCATTTCTTCTAATCTGTCTTTGTCATATTTTCTTTTCACTGATCTGATGATTTTTGCGGTCTTTTTCCTTTCTTCTTTAAACTCTTCCCAGTATTCGTGTTTCTTATTACTGTTACATTTTTTCCACGCCGTTAGTCGATTGTCAATTGCTTCATCACACAGCTCGTTCCACCATCTGTGTTTTGGTATTCTTCGTGGCTGTCCCATTTCTTTAACTGACTCTAGCACTGATTTTTTAGTTTCTTCCCAATTATCCATTTTTCTTGTGTTTAGTATATGATAGAATTTGTCCTGATTTTGCAGGAGAAATTTAGTGTTTACTCTTGGAAATCTTCTTGGTTTTGTTTTAGGTTCGTTTCGTTGGAACATGGTCTTTATTTCTGTCAGATAATGGTCTGAGTCTATATATAGGCCGTTCCTCACTCTGACATCCAAGATTCTCTTGTAGTTGCGAGACGTTATTGCCACATGGTCCAACTGATATTCACCTTGATTTGGATTAGGTGATACCCACGTTTTCTTCTTTCTTGCAAATTTCCTGAAACATCTCGACATTAATTTTAGATTAAACTGTCTACAAAAATCTATGAGTCTTTCCTCATTTCTGTTGGTTCTTGCATGGACTGTCTTTATGAGAAGAATTTTCGCTTTTCACCAACATTTCATCAATAAGTGTGTGCATTTGATATCCTTGTTATTGTAATTATGAAAAACTTAACAAATCATTACTGGTCACTGCCCAAATGAATTCGTAAAATTTTTTGTGGGGAGCATGGGAGCTACGTAAGTAGTTGTTTTTATCTTGGTAACGCCACGAACCGCTCCATATGAAAATCACTGAATGTGCTGAGTGCAGCCTGTGGCTGGTTTGTATTGTTGGAATATTTGCTATTGTTGTGTTGGCAGCGGAATGTGAACAGTGCGTAGCGTTGGACAGTTGGAGGTGAGCTACCAAGCAGTGGTGGATGTGGGGAGAGAGATGGCAGAATTGGAAGAGCGGACGATCTGGACGTGTGTCCGCCAGAAAGAGTAGATTTGTAATATTGGATATCATGAAGTGATATATATATAATGACTTTTGAACATTATTAAGGTAAATACATTGATTGTTCTCTATCAAAATCTTTCATTTGCTGACTATGCCTATCAGCAGTTAGTGCCTTCAGTAGCTAGCACCTTTTATTTAGCTGGCAGTAGTGGCGTTCGCTGTATTGCAGTAATTCTAGTAATGAAGATTCTTGTGAGATAAGTGATTCTTGAAAGGTACAGATTATTGTTATTCAGGGCCATTCTTTTGTAGGGATTTTTGAAAGACAGATTGCGTTGCGCTAAAAATATTGCGAGTCAGTCTAATGTTGATCAGAGTAAGTAAAGAGAGTAATGAATGAGTACGTTCAGTTTTGCTCAGCTGTTTGAAAATCAATTGATGTAGAGGTTTATCAGCACTATAATTCATTAATTTCTCAAATGGTATGTTTCAAGTTGTGTGGAGGTGGCATGGTGGCCAATGAGAGCGTCTATTGCCAGGACTCGGAGCTAGGTTGGCATATGGTACGATGAGGTGGTTTGGTGGCTGATGTGAGCGTCTACAGCCAGGATCTGGGCGAGGTTGCCAGCAGGCTCGAGGACGTAGTCTGGAGGCCGATCTGAGCATCTGTTGTCAGGGAGTAGGCCAGTTAGGCATTAGGGGCAACGCTCTGGAGCGATAGCCGATGTGAGTGTTTATTGGCCGGACTTGAGCCTGGGTGGAAGCAGGTGTGGTGAGGTGGTGTGGTGGCAGATGTTACCGTCATTTGCCACGGCCTGGGCCAGGGTGGCAGTATGCGCTAAGAGGTGGCACAGAGGTTGACTTGATCGTCTATAGCCAGAACCTGGACCAGGATGGCAGCAGGCTCGAAGAGGTCAAGCGGTGGCTGATGTGAGCATTTGAGCGTCTATTGCCAAGACATGGAGCATGGCAGCAGAAGTTGAGAGGAAGTGGAACGGTGGCTGATATAAGTGTTTACTGCCAAGACCTGGGCTAGGGCGACAGCATGTGTGAGGAGGTGGCACTGTGTCTGATGTGACTGTCTCTTGCCATTACCTGGGCCAGTGTGGCAGCAGTCACGATTAGGTGGAGTGGAGGCTGATGTGAGCGACTATTGCCAGGACCTGAGCCACGGTGGCAGCAAGCGCAAGAAGGTCGTATGTTGGCCAACGTGAGCATCTATTGCCTGGACCTATTTGAGGGTAGCAGCAGGTGTGGGGTGGTGGCTTGGTGGCAAATGTGAGCGTCTATAGCCAGGATTTGGGCGAGGGTAGCAGAATGTGCAAGGAGGTGGAGCAGTGGCTGACACACCCACACCACACGTGGCCCGCACCTGTGTAATTCTGCTAATGCTGCGTTCTGATGATTGCTGTGCACGTACACACATACCGACGCTCGTTGCAAAACTATGTCACCTGCATAATGCACTGTCCAGCCTTCGTCCACCGTTTGCCGTGAAGCTGGCGCATCGCGCACCAAAACACACCAAATCACAATTTCGCACCGTACTTCCTAAAAATCACCCCTTGTCCTCTACAACTGTGCCAGGGTGGCAGCAGGAGCAACGAGGTGGTACGGAGGTCGATGATCTTGGCCAGGGTGGCAGCCTTGACTTGCAGGTGGACCAGTGGCCAATGTCAGCATATATTGCGAGGACCTCGGCAGTGTGGCAGCAGTTGTGTGGAGGTTGCATGGGTACCTATGTGAGCATCTATTACCAGGAATCGGGGCCAGGTAGGCAGCGAGCACGACGAGCGGTGGCTGATGTGAGCATCAACTGCCAGGATCTGAGCCAGGTTGGAGGTAGGTGCGAGGAGGTAGAGTGGACGCCGATGTTAGCATCTATTGCCAGGGCTTAGGCCAGTGTGGTAGTAGGGGCTAGGGTGGCAGCATGTGTGCAGAGGTTGTGTGATGACAGATGTGAGTGACCAATGCAAGGGCGTCAATCGCCAGGGCCTGGGCCAGGGTGGCAGCAGGTGTGGGGATGTGCAGCAGTGGCCAAAAATCATTGACTATTGCCAGAACATGGGATCGGGTAGCAGAAGGTGCTAGGAGGTGGAGAGGTGGCTGATTTATCTATTGCCAGGGCCCAGACCAGGTTGGTAGCAGGAGCAAGGAGGTGGCACAGAGGCTGATGTGAATTTCTATTGCCACGACCTGGGCCAGGGGGGCAGGTCGTAAGGGGAACTGGCATGGTAGCCGATGTTAGTGCCTATTTCAGGGACTTGGGCCAGTGTGGCAGCAGATGTGGGGAAGTGGAGCGGTGGCCAATGTGAGCGTCTACTGCCAGGCCTGGGCCTAGGTGGCAGCAGGTGCGAAGAGGTTGTGTGGTTGCCGATGTGAGTGCTTATCGACAGGTTCTGGGCCAGGGTGTCTGCAGGCATGAAGAGGTGGTGCGGCAGCCGATGTGAGCATCTACTGCCAGGACCTGGATTAGGGTGGCAGCCGGCATGAGCAGGTGGGGCAGTGGGCAATGTGGCAGCAGTTGTGTGATGGTGGCACAGTCGCTGATTTCCAGGACTTGTGGAGAGGTTGGCAGCAGGCACAACGAGGTGGAGCAGTTCCTGATGTGAGCGACTATGGCCAGGATGTGGGTCAGGGTGGCAGCAGGTTCGAGGAGGTAGAGTAAGGGCTGGGGTGAGTGTGTACTGCCAGCACATGGGCCAGTGTGGCATCAGGGGCGACAAGGTGGAGCAGTGGCCGAAGTAACTGTTTTTCTTGACAGGAACTGGGCCAGGTGGCAGCAGGAGTGAAGAGGTGTCACTGTGGCTGTAGTGAGCATTTATTGGCAGGACCTGGGCCAGGGTGGCACAGGTGCGAGGAGGTTGCGTGGTTGGCAATGTGTGTGTCCCTCGCCACGTCCTTGACCAGTGTGGCAGCAAGAGCAAGGAGGTGGCACGGGAGTCAATGTGAGGTTCTATTACCGAGACCTGGGCCTGGATGGCAGCCAGTATGGGGAGGTGGTGCATTAGCCCATGCAAGCGCCTATTCTGAGGACCTGGCCCAGGGCAGCAGCAGTAGCGAGGTGGTGGAGCGCTGGCTGAAGTTACTGTCTATCGAAGGGACCTGTGCCAGGATGGCATCAGATGTTAGGAGGTTGCTGGTGAGAGTGTCTATCGCCATGACCAGGGCCAGAGTGGCAGCAGGCGGGAGGATGTGGCACGGTGGCTGATGTGACCATCTAATAGCAGGAGCTCGTCCATGGTGGCAAGAGTAGTGAGGAGATGTAGTGTAGCTGATGTAAGTGTCTATCGCCAGGGCCTGGGACAGGGTGGCAGCATCATCAAGGATGTGGCACAGAGGCCGATGTGAGTTTCTATTGCCATGACCTGGGCCAGGGTGGCAGCCAGTGTGTGGAAGTGGCACGGTAGAAAATGTGAGCGTCTATTGCTTGACCTGGGCCAGGGTGGCAGAATGCGCGAGGAGGTGGAGCAATGGCTGACGTGTCTATTGACCGGCTCAGGTAGGATTTTCTCGGAAATATATGATGAGGTAAGATAATGAAAATAAATTATGAGGTAAGAAATATGTGAGCATATAAATGCAGAAAGGATGTTTTAATATAATTTTTTTTTGTGTGTGTGAACAAATGTTGAAATAAGAGGGAAGATCTACAGAATGAAGTTTTGGTTTGGACTGCAGTACCAAACGTTACACTGAAAACAAATCCTGTTCTGTCCTGTTGTGTTATTCCGCTATATGTTTGTGTACCCTTGTGTATTTGTGTTTTTCCTGTCTTTATGTGTTCAGCTAACAAGATTTATGTTGTAGAAGTTTACTAATACTAAGCTACATTCACAATGATGAGGAATACTGTTATCCTCAAATATAATTTTCAGTAATAATATGTTGTTTACTTTGTAAAGGGAATTAGACATTATTTTCGAAAGGTATTGTGATTTTTTATGTAATTACTTATGTCCTAATTCCTGTAACTCTGATGTGTATGTTTATTGCTTTTCTTTTGTAAAGCCTGTATTATTACAAATGACACCAGTTCATCAAATTAAGTGACTTTTAAGCATTCATTCCCGTGAGCACATTTCTGTTGGTCATAGTATATGCACAACATGTGAGAAGCTGGGACTATTAGTGTTTGCATGTGTGTTAATAATTCAGCAAGGGAGTGGTTATCAGCATTGCTGGTTCGAAGGACAATTCCAAAAACTTTGTGAGTGCATAAGTAGTGGATTATTGACTTGACAGATCGCTGCTGGCCGCCTCTACAAGTAGTGCAGTAGGTCTGCGCCTGTGATGGCCCACCAATACCATATTCTCTACCAGGACTACAGTGGGTCTGCACAGTGATGACCTACCTACCATTATTCTTCAAAAATTCGAATAACTCTGTTGTGGGTTTGCTCTGTCAGCACTCTTTCCGTTGGAAGGACAACACTACTACTTCTTCTAGTTTGCATGGAAATCCACTACTTCCGTGTGCATTTCCTTTTATTGCTCAGACATTGAGGAAAAAAAAAGAAAACTGTAATTACTATTTTGATGAATGATCAGGACTGTCTATATCAGAAAAATTTTTGCTTTTGATCAACATTGCATTAATAAGTACGTGCATTTGATATCTTTGTTATCGCGGTAATCGGAAACGTTCGATTCCACCAGTCTGCTTTCACCAATGACGTCACCAATATGGCGGAAACGACCATTCACAACAAGTCCCATATCGTGACTATGACGTCATTACGTAACCATGACAACAAACACAAAAATAGATCGGAAAACCATGAAACACATATTCCTCCAAAAATATAATGAAACTAACGGGACAAGCGGCAAGGGAAGTGTTCGATTCCATTATTGTTGTTTTGTTGTGTTTTTGGAGGTAGTAATGATTGTGGACGTGGTTGTAGTTTTGGGTTTTATCATTTGGGATCGGTAGTTTCTGTTGACCTATATAACTCAAAGCAAGTGATCGGTTCCAGTGAATATCGTTTTTAGTTGATTTTGAGAAGGTTGTAGTCATTTTATTTTATCGTTTTTGTCGTTTGGTTTAGTGGCGTGTGTTTATTTTTAGTTTGTCCCCACCCAGAAACCCCCAATTTCCCCCGCTTGTCCCGTTAGTTTTCCGATCTCTTTTTGTGTTTGTTGTCATGTTTACGTCGCGATATGGGAGTTGTTGTGAATGGTCGTTTCCGCCGTATGGGTGACGTCATTGGTCAAAGCAGGAGGGTGGAATCGGACGTTTCCGATAACTCTTACTTTTCGCAATTGCAGTTCTCAACTTTTACTGCAGTGAGACACAAAATCGACATATTTGTAAGATACTGACTCACCTTTTGCAATTTACAACTGGCAGCACTATGATCATTAACTAAGCAAACCTTTATAAGCCTCAGTTTGAAGAACTTATAGTTTTCAAAAGTAACAGCAAATTGTTTTAATGCCTGTTTCAACTACTCTACTGCTTTATATTCAATTATTTACTTTAGCCTTTCGAAAGCAGTTCTGATTGCAAGATTACTTTCAACAAACATAATTTACTTCAGTACACTCTTTTACCACATTAACTTTAACCTTCTTTTCACTATATTCAAGATGCATTAATCAGTAAAACACTAGGCATTAATATTTTTTCAATACTCAGTGATCACTTCAGCATGGGAAGCATCCTAAGTGGATATGTGACAGAGGATAAATCAAGGTAATTTTTCATATATAGTCCTTTTTTTGCCTTATAACTGAAAACAAATCATCCACATGAGCTGATCCTTCACAGCACATTTCTACAGTTCTTCTGTTCCGTTATAGTGATTGTGCAATATGGTGGCGAGTGCATGGTGGTAGGTGGATTTGCAGGTAGAAATGCTGGACTCTGTCTTTTCTTGGTGGCGATGATACATACAAATTCCAGAATAGTTCCAGCTATTTATCCACCCATCCGAGGCTTTGGCACATTGGAAAATGGCACGAAAAGCCTCTCTCGGCACCAGCACAATACACAACTTTTACATGAGCAGATGGCGGGTAGGTAGCTCGTCCCAGACTGATTTTTTTTCCTCTATTGGATTTCGATTCCCCCCGAAGGGGGCGGGCTGGCTGCAACTTAGTACGCCGCTCTTCAGCCTGCATAATTTTTTAAACATAACAAACAATAAAAACAGGCGATAAAACGGTGATGTAAAATGTACAACAGCGGAAAATTGTCGATAGTTAAAACATAAAACAAATGGTGGGCGATGATAATAAAATACACAGGGAGCAGACAGGGAAAATAGTAGACAGACAGTTAAAAAACACGGCGACAGTCTGGCTTGACAGCATCATGTCCGTTTGCAACGCTTCAGAGGGAGGTGGATATGGAAGGCGAGGTGGAGGGCATGGCACTCGAGGATCTGGAGGGACTTATAGAATTTGGGCAGGGCTGATATCCAGGCGGGACTGGCATAACAGAGGGTATGACGGATTAAGGATTTGTAGGTGTGAAGTACGGTAGAGGGGTTCAAGCCCATGTCCGGCCAGAGAGTCCCAGACTGACTCTTCCATCCACCTTTCTATCCACGCCAACCACATTCTGCGTGCGTTACAAAGTTCCATCGCGGAGGGGAACCACACCATATTTTATATCATACAATAATTAAAAGCCCTTAGTGAAGGACAGTAATTTACATAACAGCAAACAGTCACTTTAAATAAAATAGATCAGTTACACATATTGGTATTTCTGCAAAAAATTATTCACACAGAAATTACAATTATATACAGTAAATTTTGTCTTCTCAAAATGAGGCAAAGAATTTAAATAACAGAGACACTACTTCGTATAGGAATAAACCATGACATCAAAGTTTTTAGAAAGGAAAAGGCGAACACTCTTGCGTATCAATACAATCAAAGAATATTTACAATGTCTTAATGACAGAAGGTAGAACAGACAAGAAAGAAAAATTTATGTCGGTAGAGCTATGGAGTTCTGGTGTTACAAGGTTACGGACAGAACGGAAAATGTGGGCTAGGTAGAAAATTGTTGTAGCCGATGAAATTGTTCCTTTTGCGTAGGGAAAGCTCCACAAGCCGTTATTCTTCTCAACCTGTTGCTGATTTACAGCTTTCAGTAACTGCCAGACGTATACGACAAATGTCAAATAACAAACCTCATGCATTCAAGAAACGACTGCAAAAACTGCTGTAACACCCAAGTATTAACAGGCTAGGCTGGAGTTTGCTGAGAGACGTACATCACGGTCTACAGAATGGAATAAAGTGATCTTCAGTGATGGGAAGAAGTTTCATATATCTGGGCCAGATGGAATCTGAGAACAGAGCAGCAGGTAAGAACTAGGAGAAATTTTAGTAGTGGAAGTAGTATGATTTGGGCAGCATTCTGCACACAAGGTGATTCATGCCTTGCTTGGCCGAACACGAGATGGGATGGGAGTATAATGTGAGCCTGTGTTCCGATTCCTTTTGGATGAAACTGAACGTGGCGTGTGTTTTGTCCGGAATCGCTTGTACAAGGAGCACGTATCAGTGGCAAAGCTCATAACTTTCAGCACTTGGTACGACAGTCGTCATAACAAACATAGGAACCATAACCGAGACACATGTTCCTTTATATCTGGTACAGTAGAGCAGAAATTTGTGGGATCTCTACTCATGACTGCTCTGTTATCTTCCTATTATTCGTGGAAGTTCTGCTTATGCTGTCTCATTAAAGACCAATTTTATGGTTCTTTCCAATGTTTCAGCAAAACAAATCATGTAATTTCATAAAAAGAAAATTCTCTCACATAATTATGCAGTTCTACTCGTAAGAAAATAACTTGCACAAACAAAAATAGCCAAATGATATTTGCAGTATACACTATCAAATGCAAACACTACCACCAAAAAATAAATTTCTAATTATTGAAATACACTGTCTGACAAAAAGAGGAGCACCGAATAGGGGAGCAGGAAGGAAAGTGCAAAATCACGGACTGAGACAGTATGTGACGTCACAATCACAGTGAACTTGACAGAATGAGCCTACCTATCAGCATGATAAAGCACCACCTCTGTTCTGCATGCATGCACTGATCTGGTTACGAACGTTATCGTTACCATGTGGTATCCTGTCCTGGGATAAAGCTGGCCAACAAATATTCTAAATTAAGTAATAAAAAGGCATACCAACAGTCGTCCTTACTATGTTACTATATGGTTCGAGTTTTCCGTGCTTCAGTACGCCATCTTCACGCCTTAACTGATGCTGACGAGGTTAGCACCTTCCATATACACGACTTATCGTTGGCCAACATCTATAACAATCACCCTAGAGTGAGCTATAAAACCCTATTTTTCAACATAACCTCCGTTCAGTGCGGCTGTCTTACGCTACCTTACTGGGAGGGCCTGTATGGTATCACTCTACCGGCCGATGTCGGATTCAAAGTCTCGCTTCATTAGTAACCTTCCCATCATCCACGTACTGCTTCCCGCGGTCTGCTTCGTTCGTTGGACCAAACAGATGAGACTCGGAACGTGCGAGAACCGGGCAGTGTGGTGGACGAGGAAGAACAGTCCAATAAAGTTTAGTGGCGATGGTGAAGAAAAGTTATCACGATCAACTTCGTTGCGCTCAAGCAATTCGGTACAGATGATCCATCATTGCTCCTTATGGACTTCTATTAGGCGGCAAGGTACACATTGAACTCGCATCTTTGAGTAGCCCAAGTGATGGACGAATGTGTCAGCACGACCAACAGAAACGTCCATTTGCGCAATGAGGTGTCTGATTGTGATCTGTGGATCACCTCAAATGAGTGTATGAAGATGGTATCTCAGCCAGGGTGGCAGAAGGCAGAAGGAGGTGGTGCGGTGGCCAATATGAGTGTTAACTGCCAGGATCTGGGCATGGGTTAAAGTAGATGTGGGGAGGTTGTGTGGTCGCAGGGCCAGGGCCAGGGTGGCAGCATGAACGAGGAGGTATCACAGTGGTTGATTTGCTCGTCTATTGCCAGATCCTGGGCCAAGGTGGTAGGAAGCTCGAAGAGGTGGAGTGGTGGCTGATGTGAGCATCTATTGTCAGGACCTGTGCACGATGGCAGCAGTTGTGTGGGGATGGCACGGTGGCTGATGTAAGCATCTATAGCCAAGACTTGGGGCCAGATCGGTAGCAGGCACAATGAGGAGGACCGGTCTCTGATGTGACTGTCTGCTGCCAGGATCTGGGCCAGGGCGGTATCAGGATCAGTGGCCAATGTGAATGTAGAGGGTAGCAAAATGCGCGACGTGCTGGAGCGATAGTTGATGTGTGTGTCTATTGCCAGGACCTGCGCCAGGGTGAAAGCAACCTCGAAGAGGTTGCACGGTGGCCGATGTGAGCGTCTGTTGTAAGGACCTGGGCAGGGATGCTGCAGTTTAGTGGAGCTGCCACAGTGGCCGATCAGAGGATCTATAGCCAGGACTCGGGCCCAAGTTGGCAGCATGCATGATGAGGTGGATTGGTGGCTGATGTGAGGATCTATATCCAGGACCTGGGCGAGGTTGGTAGCAGGCTCGAGGAGGTAGATTCGAGGCCAATGTGAGCATCTGTTGTCAGTACCTGGGCCAGTGTGACAGTAGGGGTTATGTGATAGAGCGGTGGTCTATGTGAGTGTTCATTGCCAGGACCTGGGCCTGGGTGGAAGCACGTTAGTGGAGGTAGTTTGGTGGCAGGTGTGAGCGTCAATTGCCACGGCCTGGGCCAGGGTTGCAGCATGCGCTAAGAGGTGGCACAGTGGTTGATTTGATCGTCTATTGCCTGAATCTGGGCCAGGGCGGCAACAGGCTCTAAGAGATGGAGTGGAGCCCAATTTGAGCGTCTATTGCCAGGCGGCCATGGCAGCAGCAGTTGAGAGGAGGAGGAGCGGTGCCTGATGTGAGTGTCTATTGCCAGGACCTGTGTAACCGGATGACCGGAGTGGGTGACGTGCTCGTGCTTGTACGGCGTGGCTGGGTAGAATTAGGTTGCTGTTTTTAGCAATCTCCTCTAGATGCTACAGTCTGGAACTGGGCGAGCGCTTCGGTCGCAGGTTCGCATCCTGCCTCGTTGATGGATGTGTGTGATGCCCTTAGGTTAGTTAGGTTTAAGTAGTTATACGTTCTATGGGACTGATGACCTCAGTTGTTAAGTCCCATAGTGGTCAGAGCCTTTCGAAACATTTCTTTTAGCAACCTTCCTCTTTATCGTTGGTTCTCCCAATTCATTTTTCATTTTTCGTGGTGGAGACTTGTTGATGCACACAGTCTGGGGTACGCGACGTTGGGCTCAGTCAGCACCTGCACAGGCGGTAGGACGGTAACGGCACGAGGCCTGGCCCAGCTCGCCTCCTGCAGACCCTGCGGCTCCTGACAACGCCGGGGGTCGCCCGTGCAGCAGCGCGCAACGCCCAATGCCGGTCGGTCCTTGGAGGCTGCGCCATTGATGACGACAACGTGACAGCGACCAGACGCGTATTCGGTTGAATCGAATGCCGACGCTCACCTCTGATGCCCTTAAATAGCGCAGGCCGCTGCTGAATCCACCGGTTACGCGCAGCGTTTCTATTAGAAGGTTCTAGACGAGTTGGCTAATGCACCCGCACCACACACGGCCCGAGCCTGTGTAATTCTGCTAATGCTGCATTCTGATGATTGCCGTGCACGTACACACATACCGACGCTCGTTGCAAAACTGTGTCACCTGCATAACGCGCTGGCCGGCCTTCATCCGCCGTTTGCCGTGAGGTTGGCGCATCGCGCACTGAAACACACCAAATCACAATTTCGCACCGTATTTCCTAAAAATAATCCCCTGTCCTCTACAATTCCTCCCTTGTACGAAACGTATTCGTCTCCGAATTCAACCAAAAAGTCAAAACAACTACAATTCACTTCACAAACACCACAAAATGCGATTGATTCACTATTTACACTGTTTTCATTCACTTCTATCCTCAGTCTAATCTTTGTCCATAAACACTACTCAGTGTTCCGCTGCAGCGCCTCACAGCTGTTCAGTGATATTGTCTGGACCCTCAGGGTAAATGTTGGAAGGGGCGGAATTTGCTCTACCTTCCTCTTGAGCCGATAGTACACTAATCCTACGATAAAGATAAAAATACAGGTGGGGGTGGTTGAAGATCCAATAACTGGTAAGCTTTGCTTATGCTCATTACGGTACTCATGCACACTTGAGAAAGATGTTCCATAGTTATATGCCCATCCTGAGCTGCTGGCATCCGGTCCAAAGAGGCGAGAAAAGTTGGGTCTGATGTGCTATTCAAATGAATGAGATTTTCTTTAGGGACGAATTGGTCGTGTACATAGATCAATGTGCGTGTTATGTTCATGATTGTAGCTCCAGTAATCACGGCTATGAAACGGAAAGTTGACCTTGAAATGTCACTCTGTGTGCCGTTAATTAACAGTCCCTGCCCCTGTAATTCTATTCTTTGCGTACTCCCTTGCTTACCCTGCTCGTAACAAAAGCAAATAACGACTGTGTTTTCCATTACTGAAACTACCCGATATGGACCGACTTGCTGAAAGAACTGCACCGTGCCTGCTATAATTTCCTTAGGGCACTCCGCGACTGGTTCTTGAGAGTGGAATAGAGAATACTCACAAGATTTGGGAACAGTGAGTAACAATTTCGCAAGGTAGATGGTAACTGGACCTGTTCGACAGCGCAGCAAGTCATGTGCAGTGAGGAACGCACTAGCTTGTGTATAACGTTCCACTAACAGTATTTCCCGTATGGTTAATTGTACGAATTCCTGCAAAATTTCCCACTTCACTGGATACGTATGCAAGGCGTAACATTCAAATTTACAATTCTTATATGTTAATGGTATTATGATGTGAATCCTCCTCACTAGGGTACCCGTCCGCGTAATGGTAACAGTGGCCATTTTGTAGTACAGAGATAAGTGTTCGTCAGTTAATGTCCTCAGTAGCTCCAGGGATGCGGAAAGTTCCGAATGATCTTTCCCTAATCCTTCCCGAAGATGTTCCGAAGGTAACAGTAGCGGGGTTAGGGGCCCGCGCATTGCGTGCAACAAAGCCTCCTGTAGTTCCACGGCTTCTATGCGTGCTTCCGTAATACTATCAGCAAGAAAACGGAGCAGGTTAGCGATTATCAACTGTGAATCGATGTTATCCAAGCAGTACTTGATTATACCCAAGTCGTGATTGGTTGTGTCGGCTGGGGCCTTAATTTGGGACATCAAGGTCGCGGCCAAGGTTCGTAATTGGTGCATATTATTAGCTACATCTTTCTCCAAACTCTCTAATTGGGTTATGTGAAGGTCTAGCACTTCCTGGTTGCTATTCACATTATCGTGTACCTGCCGTAGCGTTTAATTAATACTTTTAAAATCTTCTGCGTCAGCGGTCGCAAAAACAGTTTTTAGGATAAAGCCACCTGTGTCTAACCATCCTCTTTTCCTACGGACGTGCGGGATTAACCCTGCAGTTTGCCGCAACTGAGCTTGTATTCGTGTAAAAGCTGATCGTAGTAGCTGATGTGTGTCATTAAACGTTGACTGATTAGCCACCATGGAATGAAGTTCATTAAATCTATCCTCTAATTTACCAATTTCGTCTGCAACCCCCCAAATATTACAGTCCACCCTTAAGGTCCATTGATATCCGGACATAATTACGTCCGCTTGTCGCGAGAACAAAACACCACTTGATTTTTGGTTCAAATGGCTCTGAGCACTATGGGACCTAACCGCTGACGTTATCAGACCCCTAGAACTTACAACTACTTAAACCCAACTAACCAAAGTACGTCACACACATCCATGCCCGAGGCAGGATTCGAACCTGCGACCGTAGCGGTTGCGCGGTTACTGACTGAAGTGCGTAGAACCGCTCGGCCACCCTGGCCGGCACACCACTTGATATAGGCTGTACCTTCAAGGCTTCAGCTAAGTTACAACAGCAAAACAGAATAACTATGCTGAGAGATGCTTACCAGAAGGTCAAGTCTCTTGAGAAACTAAAGAAAAACAACTCACATTAGCTCTTCCTTTTTACGCATGGCCTAAGAGCACAATAGCATGTCTGATCTCTTCCACAATTAACTTGGTTCTCTTATTTACCTACTCCTTTCTTATTCTTTTTCTTAGATTCATGTTTGTCTCTACTAGAAATTACTGCAGACAATGAAGGAAGTTCCTCAAAATTCCCCTTGAAAGGATTAATTCAGCTCACATGCACAACAGTAGGGCGAGTTGAAAGCTCTAATTTTACATTCACCGGAGATGTCACCTCGATCGCCTGGAAAGGACCTTGATAACAGGATACAAATTTTTTCGTTTTGCCTTATCTCACATACGGATTAGTCATCATCACCCATTGTCCTACATGATATTTGGGTATAGCTGCCTTTCTATTGTGAACTTTGTCCTGTCTCTCTAACGCTTTAGTGTTGATTTTTTTCACATGCCGCCAAATTGTTTTCAGCTTTGTGGATAAATCCTTAATAGCCGAAATATCTGTTCCTGGTGGGGTCTTGAGCAATTCAAACGGAGATGGCATCTTCCAACAGAACAGTACTCCATACGGAGACAATCCTGTACTTTCATTCACTTTTGAGTTATACGCCGCGGTTACAAACGCCAATAGGGTATCTCAATTGTTGTGTTGCGAAATTACATAATAACTTAACATCTTAGCTATTGTATGATGAACTCTCTCGGTCTGACCATTAGCCTGTGGGTGTAACGCGCTCGTTCTCAATTTCTGTACATGCAACAACTTCCATAACTGTTTCATCAAATCGGACATAGCGTTTTACCCTTGATCTGTAATTATAGTTCCAGGTGTACCGTATTTCAATATCCATTGATGTACCATGGCGTGAGCGACTGTTTCGGTTCGCTGGTCCGGAGTAGCTGTGATAGACACATAGCGCGAGAAATGATCTATTATTGTTAAAACATAGCGATTACCCTCTGGTGTTTGCACAAACGGTCCAAATACGTCTACGCTCAGTAATTGGAGAGGTCTATCCGCTTCCGGTACTCGTTGCAACACAATTTTCTGATGACTCAATTCCGCCCGTTGAGCAAACAGAATGCCATTCTTTACGTACTGATCGACATCTTGCCTACACGTTGACCACCAATAACTCTGTGTTACCCTCCTTTATGTTGCTCTTCGACCCGAATGACCAGAGAACATTGAATCATGTGCTTGCCTTAAAATTTCGCTTCTCTGGTACGACTACGCGTGGACCGTTCCTAGTTTTACGGTACAATATCCCGTCTTCCACGACGAACTGTCGCTGCGGGGTAAATCGTTAACAATCTGTGTCGGCGGTTTGTGCCTCCACCCATTCGTTCTCATTTACTCCTGTGCATACCATGGCCCACACTTGACGACTCAGACCATTTACCCGATCGATGAATCACTTCAAAATCGTACTCACTAAGACGCAAAGCCCACTTAGTTAATCTACTCGTTCGGTCTTTAAGCCCTAACAACCACTTAAGTGCTGCATGGTCAGTAATCTGCTTGAAACGTTGTCCATACAAATAACAGGAAATAGGTTATTCCGAAAATTAATGCCAATAACTCCTTCTCGGTTGTTGAGTAATTCTTTTCTACATTGTTTAGCTGTCTGGAAGCATACGCTATTGGGTGTTCCTACCCATCTATTTCCTGAGATAATACAATGCCCAAAGCAAAATTGCTAGAGTCACAAGATAATATAATCTCTTTACTAAAATATGGAAAAGCCAAAACCGGACTAGATGTTAACAATTTTTTTAGTTTTGAAAAGCTTCTTCGAATTCTGCTGACCAGTGAAATTTTGCTCCCTTCTTCAACAACTGCATGAGGGGCCTCGCAATTTCCGCAAATTTTGGAATATACCTCCTGCAAAAATTGGCGAGACACAAATAAGACTGCAACTCATTTACTTTTGTAGGTGTTGGAAAATACATTCGCCGGCCGGTGTGGCCGAGCGGTTCTAGGCGCTTCAGTCTGGAACCGCGTGACCGCTACGGTCGCAGGTTCGAATCCTGCCTCGGGCATGGATGCGTGCGATGTCCTTAGGTTAGTTAGGTTTAAGTAGATCAAAGTTCTAGGGGACTGATGACCTCAGATGTTATGTCCCACAGCGCTCAGAGCCATTTGAACCATTTTTGAAAATTCATTACCACCTCTATAAGTTTTGGATCCGTGCGGACATCCTCCTGGCCTACAATGTGACATAAATAACGTACTTCTTGCAAAAAAAATGACATTTTTCCGCGTGAAGAGATAACCGCGCTGCTTCCAGGAAACGATAATCACAACAAAAACGATATGCCTTGCCGCCATCAGGTGATTTTTACCCACTATTACGACAGGAGCGGACCAGGGACTACTACTAGTTTCTATTATCCAATCACTAAGCTGTTGATTAAAAAATCTTCCATGACAGGCAGTAAACTTTTTGGAGCACGATATGGACGCTTATACACCGGTGCTTTATTCCCAATTGAATGTGTGGATGGAATGCTGAACTAATGGTGTGGCGGGCAGTGCAGCATGACAATTAAATAACTCTTTATATTCCGTCAAAAGGTTCTCCATGATTTCCTTGTCTTGCCCTTCTAAATGTGCTACTTTACCCGTCAGTGCGGACCAGCTGTCAGACTCTCCCGGCATTGTGTAATCTGCTGCGAAATCCTTATCCAATTCATCTTCCCCTATTATCTCCAGATTCGCTATTACGGTACCCCGTGCTAACTGCACCTTTTCAAGGCCAAAATTATCAATACTGAAAGCACAACCTTCTTTCTTTCTATCTCCAGCACGTACGACACGCTTCATTTTATCCAGCGGCTCAATCTCAGACAAAGGTTGAAAGACACACAACGAATTTACCGGAACGCTAGCTCCAACATCTGCCCAGATTTTCTCTCTACCCTTCGGAATAGTATCACACGAGTTAACCCTAAGGGACCTTGTACGCAGTTTAGGTGGCCCACCCATCGTCTGGGCGGTTCCTTGCGACAGTAATGGTTTTTCGGCCGCAGAACCTAGGCGAAATTGTATTCCGTCCAGTGTAGAACTGTACGCCGTTCCCGGTTAACTTTTGTGTGATGCGCAACCAGGAAATCCAATCCGAGTATGACATCATAGCTGCTGCCAACAACTGGAAGAACTTCTACCCTCACCTGGAAGTTCCTCATTTCCACTCGGAAGTTTAACACCACTGATCCGAGTGACTTCACCTGTCCCCCACCCACGCCACTTAACGCCCAGCGTGGTGGTTTTAATTCCTCTTTACCGAGTACATTTCTACTCGCCACGGATACCTGAGACCCGGTATCCAATAAAAATTTGCACGGTCTGCCGCTCACCAAGCCAGCCAAAAGAAGGTCTGCCACTGATTCTGTGCTAGCATTAATCTTTACCGAGGGTGTTGCACGGTGGACACACCACCCCTGCCCCGTTTAAATGAGAGGGGTGAGGCCCACCTTACGGTTTCTTATCATGTTTCTGCCAGGGGCCATTGCAATAATGCTCCACATGATCCCAACGTCTGCATTTCCAGCACTGCACTTCCTTGCAATCGCGTCTAATATGTCCTATCCGACCACATCGAAACATTTTACTTCTGCATTAAATACTGCTTTCCTGTACCGCGTCTTTGGTACTGCTTCAACTTCCTCTAACGCCACAGCGATTCCGACTGCCTCATTGAGAGTTTTAGGGAGTTATATCCTAATCTTGCGGGAGGTTCCGGGTTGTATTCCCCGCAAAAATGCGTCTAGTGCCCTCTGCTCAGCCTCCTGCAGAATGGCTTCATTAACCCTATCGGAATCCGTTAACTCATAGCTATTAACATTAATTTTTCGAATTCAGTCTACAAAAGCTTCTATTGTTTCCCCATTCCTTTGATACATTCTATCAATTGTTCATGATAATATCTAGACGTATTTTTCCTCCGATATCTTTCCAGCAACCCTTTTTTTGAATACTTCAAATGTCCGAGCATCCCTTAATTCTTCATGGCATGTAACGTACGCTCTGGCATCCCCAGTTACTTTCAACTTAGCCACATGCAAAAGTTTTTCTGTACCCTAATTTCAAAATTTAGCGGCCGTGCTAAGTTTCTCAAAAAAAAGCATAGCATCTTCCCCAGCTTTTCGCGTGAAAGGGGTGACCAAAGACGCAGCGTTAGTGTCAAGAATTACTGCATTAACAGGAAACCGTTCTTTGCTCGCTTCTTTAGACCGAGCAAGCTCTATCTCTAATTCTAAGACTCGCTCAAGTAGCTGCTGAATAGCCACCTAGGCTGACACAGACTGCTCCATCACTACCAGCTATCGAATCCAGACTACAGTAAGCCCAGAAAGAAGAACAGGAAGGGAAGACAGACTATGCTACAGGTTCAGAGAAACCATCAAACGAACAATGGGCACTTGCTTGGCATGTTGCAGGAGTTGCTGATCCATTGTTGCCCTTCTCAGGTGCCACATATCATCGTCGATCACCAGCCACAATTTCCTCCAAATCCAGGGAGAAGACCACTATTGTCACCAATTGCAATGGGAGTGTGTGATGCTCAGGTTGACCAACTGACACCACTTGTAATAGGATGATCGGAGCGGGTGACGTGGTCGGGGTTGTAAGGCATGGCTGGGTAGAAGAAGGTGGCTGCTTTTAGCACACTTCCTATTTATTGTTGGTCCTCCCAATACATTTTCCTGTGGCTCAGCCCCACCGCTCAGTTGTGGTGAGACGTGCTGATGCACACAGTCTGGGGAACGCGACCCCGGGCTCAGTCAGCGGCTGCGCAGGTGCTAGGAGGTTAGCGGCACGAGACCTGGCCCAGCTCCTGCAGACGCTGCGGCTCGTGAAGGCGCATGGAGTCGCCGGTGCAACAGTGGGCAACGCCCACCGACGGTCGGTCCTCGGAGACAGCGTCACTGATGACGACGACGTAACAGATACCGAACGCCCAATCGGTCGAACCGAATGCCGACGTCCACCTCTGATGCCCTTAAATAGTGCAGGCTGCTGTTGAATCCGCAGGGCCCGCATCTCGTGGTCGTGCGGTAGCGTTCTCGCTTCCCACGCCCGGGTTCCCGGGTTCGATTCCCGGCGGGGTCAGGGATTTTCTCTGCCTCGTGATGGCTGGGTGTTGTGTGCTGTCCTTAGGTTAGTTAGGTTTAAGTAGTTCTAAGTTCTAGGGGACTGATGACCGTAGCAGTTAAGTCCCATAGTGCTCAGAGCCAGCCAATCCGCAGGTTGCGCGGCGGCGTGTCTATTAGAAGGTTCTCAATGAGTTGGCTAACGCACACGCACCGCACGCGGCCCATGCCTGCGTAATTCTGCTAATGCTGCGCTCTGATGGCTGACGCACACGTACACAAATACCGACACTCGTTGCAAAACTATGTCACATGCATAACACGCTGGCCGGCCTTCATCCGTCGTTTGCTGCGATCACAATTTCGCACCATATTTCCTAAAAATAACCCCTTGTCCTCTACACCTGGGCCAGGGTGGATGCAGGCACAATGAGTTGGAGTGGAGGCCAATTTGAAAGTCTATTGCCAGGAAATGGGCCACGGCAGCAGATGAGAGTACATACACTGGTGGCTGATTTAAGTGTATACTGCCAAGACCTTGGTTAGGGCGACAGCATGTGTGTGGAGGTGGCTCTGATATGAACGTCTCTTGCCATTACCTGGCCCAGAGTGGCAACAGTCATGATTAGGTGGAGTGGTGGGTGTTGTGAGCGTCTATGGCCAGGTCCTGGGCCAGGGTGGCAGCAGTAACGAGGAGGTGGAACGGTGGGTGATGTGACTGTCTATTGAAAGGACCTGGGCCAGGATGGCATAAGGTGCTAGGAGGTGGCACTGTTGCCAATGTGAGCGTCTATCGCCAGAACCTGGTTCAGGGTGACAGCAGGAGCGATGAGGTGTAGCGGAGCTGATGTGAGTGTCTACTGCCAGGACCTAGACCAGGTTGTCAGCAGGAGAAAGGAGGAGTCACGGTGGCTGATGTGGGTTTCTATAGCCATGACTTGGGCCAGGGTGACAGCAGGCGCAAGGAGGTTGCATGTCTGCCGATGTGTTTCTGTAGTGCCAGGTCCTTCGCCTGGGTGGAAGCAGGAGCAAGAAGGTGGCATGGAGGCTGATGTGAATTTCTATTGTTATGACCTGGGCCAAGATGGCAGCCAGTATGGGGAGGTGGCACGGTGGCCGATGTTAGCACTTATTGCGTTGTCCCTGTCCAGCATGAC
Source organism: Schistocerca serialis cubense (assembly GCF_023864345.2). Taxonomy (NCBI): domain Eukaryota; kingdom Metazoa; phylum Arthropoda; class Insecta; order Orthoptera; family Acrididae; genus Schistocerca; species Schistocerca serialis. The sequence continues at coordinate 834,982,942 of NC_064642.1, read as the reverse complement.
AGCAGATCTGGGGAGGTAGAGCTGTGGCCAATGTGAAAGTCTATTGTCAGGACCTGAGCCAGGGTAGAAGAACGCATGAGGAGGTGGAGCAATGGCTGATGTGAATGTCTATTGCCAGGATTAGGTAGCATTTTCGTGGAAATATATGATGAGGTAAGATAATGGAAAATCAATTATGAGGTAAGAAATATGTGAACATATAAATACGGAAATCATGCGTTAATAGGACTTTTTTGTGTGTGATCAAATGTTGAAGTAAGAGGAATCATCTATGGAATGAAGTTTTGATTTGGACTGCAGTACCAAATGTTACACTGAAAACAAACCCCGTCTTTCCTTTTGTGTTATTCCGCTATGTGTTTGTGTACCCTTGTTTATTTCTGTTTGTCCTAACGTTATGTGTTTAGCAAACAACGTTCATGTTACAGAATTTTTCTATTTCTAAGCTACACACACTATGATGAGAAATACTGTTATACTCAAATTTAATTTGCATTAATAATATGTTATTTACTTCGTAAAGATGATTAGACACTATTCACGAACGATATTCTGATCTTTTATGTATTTACTTATGTCATAATTCCTGTAGCACTGATGTGTACGTTTATTTCTATTCATTTGTAAAGCCTATATCACTACAAATGTTGTCTGTATTATTGTTTTTAATGATGTTTTCTGTACATTTGTAATTGTATTCTCATGTTATAAAATTGCAATTGTCACTACTTCATCAAATTAAGTTACTTGTAAGCATTCATTTCATAGTACACATTTCTGTTGGTAATAGTATATTCACAATATGTGAGAAGTTGAGACTGTTAGTGTTTGCTCGTGCGTTAATAATTGAAAAGGGACTGGTTAACAGCATTGCTGGTTCTATGGACAATTCCAAAAACATTGTGAGTGCATAAGTAGTGGTTTAAGGACTTGCTATATTGTCCATAAGACTTTTAGATGGTGATTGTGCACCACCTGCACAGCTGCAACAGATGGCTGCTGACCATCTCCACAAGGACTGCAGTGGGTCTGCACCTTTGATGTCCCACCAATACCATACTCTCCACCAGGACTCCTGTGGGTCTGCTCCGTGATGACCTACCATCCAATATTCTTCAAAAATTCGAATGACTGTGTTTTGAGTTTGCTCTGTTGTGGCCCATTACCTGTCTGCATGTCATGAGTCAGCACTGTCTTTCCGTTGGAAGGACAACATTATATCTTCAAGACTGCATGGACATCCACTACTTACGTATGCATTTTCTTTTACTGCTCAGACATTCAGAAAAAAAGAAAACTGTAATTACTATCGTTATGAATGATCTGGACCATCTTTATGAGAACAATTCTTGCTTTTGACCTACATTGCATCAAAAGTGTGTGCATTTGATATCTTTGTTATTGTAATTATGAAAAATTATATCAAACCATTATTGGCCACGGCTCAAAACAATTTGTAACATTTTTTGTGGGGAGCATGAGGGCTATGTAGGTAGGCTGTTTAGGTTTTTATGTTGGTAACGCCACGTAGCACTCTGTATTAAAATCACTGACTGTGCTGTGAGCAGCCTGTGGCTGGTTTGTGTTGTTAGAATATTTACTATAGTAGTGTTGGGCAGCGGAATGTGAACAGTGCGTAGCGTTGCGCAATTGGATGTGTGCCACCAGCAGTGGTGGATGTGAGGAGAGAGATGGCAGAATTTTAAGAGTGGACGATCTGTACGTATGTCTGCCAGAAAGAGTAAATTTGTAATACTGGATATCGTGAACTGACATATATATATATATATATATATATATATATATATTATGAATTTTGAACATTCTTAAAGTAAATACATTGATTGTTCTCTATCAAAATCGTTCATTTGCTGACTATGTGTATCAGTAGTTATAGTTAGTGCCTTCAGTAGCTAGAATCTTTTATTTAGCTGGCAGTAGTGGCGCTCGCTGTATTGCAACAGTTCGAGTAACGAAGATTTTTGTAAGGTAAATGATTCATGAAAGATATAGGTTACTGCTAGTCTAGGCCATTCTTTTGTAGCGATTTTTGAAAGTCAGATTGCGTTGCGCTAAAAATATTGCGTGTCATTTTAGTGTTGATCCGAATAAGTAAAGTGATTAATGACTCAGTACATTCAGTTTTGCCCAGCTGTTTGAAAATCAAATAATTTAGAGGATTATAAGCTCAGTAAATAATTAATTTTTCGAAGGATATGTTTCAAATTGTGTGGAGGTGGCACAGTGGCCGATGTGAGCGTCTATTGCCAGGACTCGGGACCAGGATGGCAGCAGGCACAAGTAGATGGAGCGGTAGCTGATGTGATCGTCTACTGCCAGGACTCTGGGCCCTATTAGCAGCAGGCGTGAGGAAGTGTTGCGGTGGCTAATGTGACTGTCTATTGCCAGGACCTGTTCCGGCGTGGAATCAGGTGTGGGGAGATGGCATGGTGGCAGATTTGTGTGTCTAATGCAAGGAGCTGGGCTGGGGTAGGATTGAAGCAGGAGCAAGGAGATGGCATGGTGCTCGATGTGAGATCCTATTGCCACGAAATTGGCCAGGGTGGCAGGCGGTGTGGGGATGTGGTGTGGTGGCAGATGTGGGTGTCAATTGCCAGGGCCTGGGGCCAGAGTGGTAACAGGTGTGGGGAGGTGTAGTAGTGGCCAATGCGAACATCTACTGCCAGGACACGAGCCAGGGTAGAAGAAGGTGGTGCAGGAGCAATGGCTGATGTGAGTGTTTATTTCAGGTCCTTGGACAAGGTGCTAGCAGGTGCAAGGAGGTTGCGTGACTGCCAATGAAAGTGTCTGTATCGAGGTCCTGGACCAGGACAGCAGCAGGTGTGAAGAGGTGATGTGGTGGCTGATGTAAGCACTTATTGCCTTAAAATGGATTAGGGTGGTAGCCAGCACGATCAGGTGGAGCATTGGCCAATGTCAGCTTGTATTGTGAGGGCCTGTGCAGGATGACAGCAGTTGTGCGAAGATGGCATGGTGGCTGATGTGAGCGTCTACTGCCAGGATCTGAAACAGGGAGGGCAGCAGGCGTGGGGAGGTAAGGTGGATGTTGATGTGAGGGTTTATTGCCAGGACATGGGCAAGTGCGGCAGTAGGGGTGACAAGGTGGAGTGGTGGCTGATGTTACTGTTTACTGCCAGGACCTGGGCCAGGGTGGCAGCAGGTAGGGGGAAGTGAGTGATGGCAGATGTCAGCGACCATTGCCAGTGCCTTGGCCAGGGGGGCAGCAGGTGTGGGGAGGTGTAGCAATGGCCAATGTGATCGTCTATTGCCAGGACCAGGGCCAGGTTGGCAGGAGGCGTGAAGAGGTGGCGTGGTGACTGATGTGAGTGTCTATTGACAGGACCTGGGTTTGGCTGGCAGCTGGCACAAGCAGGTGGAGCAGTGGCCAATGCGAGCGTTTATTGCATGTACCTGGGCAGGGTGACACAAGTTGTGTGGAGATGGCATGGTCGCCGATGTGAGCGTCTATTGCCAAGACTCAGGGCCAGTTTGACAGTAGGAACAACGAGGTGGAGCAGTGGCTGATGTGAGCATCTATTGCCACAGGGGAAGCCGGCGCAAAGAGTTGGGGTTTGGGCCAATTTGAGTGTCTATTGCCAAGACATGGGCCAGGGCGGTAGCAGGTGAGGGAATGTGGTGTGGTGAGCGTCTATTGCCAGCACCTGGGTGAGGGAAGCAGCAGGTGTAGGGTGGTGGCGACGTGGCAGACGTGAGCATCTATTGCTAGGGCCTGAACCAGGGTGGCAGCTGTTGTGGAGAGGTGTAGCAGTGGCCAATATGAGCGTCTGTTGCCAGTACCTGGTCCAGCATAGCTTCAGACATGAGGTGGTGGATGTGTGTCTATTGCCAGCACCTGTGCCAGGGCGATAGCAAGCTGCAAGAGGTGGTGCGGTGCCGATGTGAGTGTCTAATGCCAGGACTCGGGGTGAGGTTGGCAGCAGGCACGATGAGATAGAGCATTGGCTGATGTGAGTGTCTACTACCTGTATCTGGGCCAGGGTGACAGCAGGCCGATGAGACTGTTTGTTGCCTGGACCTGGTACAGGGTTGCAGGAGGTCCAAGAACTGGTGATAGACATCAGCCACCACTCCATGTAATGATAGATGCTGCCACCCTGACCAAGGTAATGGCAAGAGATATTCACACTGGATAGAGTGCTCACATTAGCCTCGACTCTATCTTCTCGTGTCTTCTGTCACCCTGGCCCAGATACAGGTAGTAGATGTGAGAGTCTACAGCCAAGATCTGGGCGAGGTTGGCAGTAGGGTCGAGGAGGTAGCGTGGAGGCTGATGTGAGTGTCTATTGCCCAGACCTGGGCCAGTACCGCAGCAGGGGCGACAAGATGGAGTGGTGGCTGATGTGAGTGATTATTACCAAGATCTGGGCCAGGGTGGCAGCAGACACGAGGAGGTTGCGTGGTTGCCAATGTTAGCGACTATCGCCAGGTCCACGGTCAGGGTGGCAGCAGGCATGAAGAGGTGGCATGGTGGCAGATGTGAGCATTTATTGCTAGGACCTGGGCCAGGCAAGATGAGGTGGAGTGGTGATGATGTGATTGAATATTGCCAGGATCTTACCCATGGTGCCAACAGGATGCAGCACATGGTGCGATGGCCAATATTAGCGTCTAATGACAGTATTTAGGCCAGGGTGGCAGCAGGCTCAAGGAGCTGGAGCGGTGGCTGATGTGAGAATCTATTGCCAGGACCTGTGCCAGGGTGATTTCAGGCAAGAAGAGTTGCAGTGGAGGCCAATTTGAACGTCTATTGCCAGGGCATTGGCCAGGGTGGCAGCAGGTGAGAGAAGGGAAAGTGGTGGCTGATTCAAGTGAAAGGGTGGCAGCAGGTGCAAGGTGGTCGTATGTTGGCCGATGTGACCATCTATTTCCTGGACCTGGTATAGGGAGGCAGCAGGTGTGTACAGGAGGCAAGATGGCAGATGTGAACATCTATTGCCAAGACCTGGTCCAGGGTAACAACAAGCGCAATGTGGAAGAGCGGTGGCTGATGTGTGTGTCTGTTGCGTGTTCTTGGGCAGGGTGGCAGTAGCTTTGTGGAGGTGGCACAGTGGCTGATGTGAGTTTCAATTGCCAGGCCGATTCAAGTTCCAGGAGGTGGCGCGGTGGACGATGTGGGCGTTTGTTGCGAGGACCTGGGCAGGGTGGCAGCAGGTTTGTGGAGGTGGCACTGTGGCCGATTTGAGCGTCAATTGCCGGGACCAGGGCCAGGCAGGCAGGTGTGGTTAGGTGGAGCTGTGGCCAATGTCAGCGTCCATTACTAGGACCTGGGCCAGGGCAGCAGAAGGTGCTAGGAGGTGGCACAGTGTGCGATGTGAGCGTCTATTGCTAGGACCCGGGGCCACGATGGCAGCAGGCACAACGAGATGGAGCGGTGGGTGATGTGAGCGTCTGCTGCATGGACCAGGGCCTGGGTGGCAGCAGATACGAGGAGTTAGACTGGAGGCAGATGTGAGTGTCTATTGCCACGACCTGGACCAGTGTTTCAACAGGGACGACACGGTGGAGCAGAGGCCGATGTGAGTGCTTACTGCAAGGTCCTGGGCCAGCAGGTGTGGTGAGTGTGTGACCATAGCCAGTCCCTGGGCCAGGGTGTCAGCAGGTGTGAGCATCTAATGCCAGGACTCGGGGCGAGGTTGGCAGCAAGCATGAAGAGGTAGAGCATTGGCTGATGTGAGTCTCTACTGCCTGGATCTGGGCCAGGGTGACAGCAGGCACGAGGAGGTAGAGTGGAGGCCGATGTGAGCGTTCATTGCCAAGATCTGGGCCAGGTTAGCAGCAGGCATGTGGAGATGTAGTGGTTTGCTCATGTAAGATTCTATAGCCAGATGATGGGCCAGGGCGGCAGCAGGAGCGAGGAGGTTGCATGGATGCCGAACTTTATGTCGATCACCAGCTCCTTGGCCAGAGTGGCAGCAGGCAGGAAGAGGTGGCACGTTGGCCCATGTTAGTTCCTATTTGCCAGGACCTGGGCCTGGGTGGAGCAGGTGTCAGGAGGTGGTTTGGTGAGAGATGTGTGCCTGGGCCAGGGAAGCAGAAGGTGTGGGGAGGTGAAGTGGTTGGCAATGTCAGTGTCAATTGCTATTACCTGTGCCAGATTAGCAGAAGGCGCAAGGAGATGGAATGGATGCTGATGTGTCTATTTCCATGATCTGGCACAGGGGGTAGCAGGCGAGAGGAGGTTACATGTTTCCCAATGTGACAGTCTATTGCCAGGTCCTGGGCCAGTGTGGCAGCAGGTGTGATGAGGTGGCCCCATAGCCAATGTTAGTATCTAATGCCAGGACCTGAGCCAGGGTGGCAGCAGGAGCAAGGAGGTGGCACAGAAGCCGATGTGAGTTTTTATTGCCATGACCTCGGCCAGGGTTGAAGGAGGTGTGCGGAGGTGGAGCGGTGGCGAATGTCAACATCTATCGGCAAGACCTGCGTCAGGGTAGCAGAAGGCGTAAGGAGGTGGAGGGTTGGCTGATGTGAGTGTACTGCCAGGATCTGGAACAGGGTGGCTGCAGGTGTGAGGTGGAAGAGTGGAGGCTGATGTGAGTGACTGTTGCCAGGACCTGGGTCAGTGTGGCAGAAGAGGCCACGTGGTGGAACGGTGGCCGATGTGAGTGTTTATTGCAATGTGGTCATCTATTGCCAAAACCTGGGCCAGGGTAGCAGAAGGCGTGAGGAGCTGTAGCAGTGGCTGATGAGAGTGTCTATTGCCAGAACATCGGTCAGGGTGGCAAGAGGCCGAGCAGGTTGCGTGGTTTCCGATATGAGGGTCTATCGCCAGGTACTGCGCCAGGGTGGCAGAAGGTGCGAAGAAGTGGGGTGGTGGCCAATGTGTGCATCTATTGCAAGGTCCTTGGTTAGGGTGGCACCTGGTACAAGCAGGTGGAGCAGTGGCCAATGTGAGCCCTTGTTGCAAGGACCTGAGCAGGGTGGCAGCAGATGTATGGAGGTGGCACAGTTGCCGATGTGAGCATCTATTGCCAGGACTCAGGGCCAGGTTGGCAAATGGCACGACGAGGTTGAGTGGCGGCTGATTAGAGTTTTTTTTGCCAGGTTCTGGGCCAGGGTGGCAGCAGGCGGGATGAAGTTAGGCTGTGGCTGATGTTAGTAATAACTGCCAGGACCTTGGCCTGGATGGGGTGGTGTGTGGGGAGATGGTGTGGTGGCAGATGTGAGCGTCAATTGCCATGCCCTGGACTAGGGTGGCAGCACGTGTGTAGAGGTGCAGTCGTGGCCAGGCCTGGGAGAGGGTAGCAGGAGGTGCAAGAAAGTGGAGCGGTGGCTGATGTGAGTGTCTACTGTCAGGACCTGGGCCAGGGTGGCAGCAGGAGCAAGGAGGTGGCACAGAGGCAAAAGTGAGTTTCTATTTCCATGACCTGGGCCAAGGTTGCAGACTTCACTAGCAGGTGGAGCAGTGGCCAAAGTCAGCATCTATTGCGAGGACCACGGAGGGTAGCAGCAGTTGTGTGGAGGAGGCACGGGTGCCGATGTGAGCGTCTATTGCCAGGGCCTGGGCCAGTGTGGCTGCTGGGGCGACAGGGCAGAACTGTGGCCGATGTGAGTGTTTATTGCCAGGACATGGGGCAGGGTGGTTGCGGGTGTAGGGACGTGGAGCAGTGTCCAATGAAAGCATCTATTGCCAGGATGGTCCATGGTGGAAACAGGCAGGAAGAGTGTGAGTGACGCCAATTTCAGCATATATTGCCAGGACATGGGGCAGGGCAGCAGCAGGTGAGAGAAGGGTGCGTGTTTGGTGGTGCGTGTGTCTTTCAGCCAGTCCTTGGCCAGAGTGGCAGAAGGCGGGAGGAGGTGGTGCAGTGGTACACGTGAGTGTTTACTGCCAGGACCTGGGCCTGAGTGGAAGCAGATGTGGGGAGGTGGTGTGGTGGCTGATGTGAATGTCAATTGCCAGGGCCTGGAACAGGGTGGCAGCATGCATGAGGATGTGGTGTAGTGGTTTATATGATCGTCTATTGCCAGAATCTGGGCCAAGACGGCAGCAGGCTCGAAGAGGTGGAGGGATGGCTGATCTGAGCATCTATTGTCAGGACCTGGTCCATGGTGGAAGCAGGCACGAAGAGTTGGAGTGGATGCCAATTTGAGTGTATATTGCCAGGACATGGGGCAGAGCGGCAGCAGGTGAGAGGAGGTGGAGTGTTGGCTGATATAAATGTCTACTGACAAGACATGGGCTACAGTGACCGCAAGTGTGAGGAGATGGTGCTGCGACCGATGTGACCGTCTCTTGACATTACCTGCACCAGGGTGACAGCAGTCATGATTAGGTGAAGTTGTGGCTGATGTGAGCATCTACTGCCAGGACCTGTGCCAGGGTGGAAGCAGGTGCAAGGAGGTCATATGTTGGCCAATGTGAGCATCTATTGCCCGGACCTCGGCGAGGGAGGCAGCAAGTGTGGGGATGTGGCGTGGCTGCAGATGTGAGCATCTATTGCCAGGGCCTGATCCATGGTGGCAGCTGGTGTAGGGAAGTGGAGCAGTGGCCAATTTGAGCGTCTATTGCGAGGACCTGGTCCAGGTTGGCAACAGGTGCGAGGTGGTGGAGCGCTGGGCGTCGCTACTGGAAATTCTGGTTGTGGTTGGTTTACACTGGCTATCGTTCGTTGTAAATATGCATCCCTTCCTGAACTGGAATCGTTCGCCAATCGAGATGTCATCGCCTACAAGACATTGTGGAATTGACCCATAGACCCAAAGTAGACCTATTTATGTTTATACTAATATGTCATTTACAGTGTATACACGTTCTTGTAGAAAAGTTAGTAATAGTGAACAAATACAAGTATGGATGAAAGGACATGGTGTACTTGCTGAGAATGTAACTGGAACTGGAGATATTACTTAGTACTACAATTATTAATAATGTGTAATCCTTGACCGCTGTAACAACTAGACATACATCGTGAACAGGGGGCTCAAGGATGCAACAGTTTCAAAAACTTAAAAAACATAGGATCTGGGCCAGGGTGGCAGCAGCCCTAGGAGGTTGCATGGTTGCCGATTTTAATGTCTATCGCCAGGTCCTAGACTATGGTGGCAGCAGTATGAAGACGTGGGTCCATGGCCAATGTAAGCATTTATTACCAGGACCTGAGCCAGTGTGGCAGCATGCGCAAGGAGGTTGCATGGTTGCCGATGTGCGTGTCTATCGGCAGATCCTTGGCCAGGGTGGTAGAAGCCTGGAGGAGGTTTCATGGTGACTGATGTGAGTGTTTGCAGCGAGGACCTCGGCCTTAGTGGAAGCAGGTGTGGGGAGGTGCCGGCCGTAGTGGCCAAGCGGTTAAAGGCGCTACAGTCTGGAACCGCGCGACTACTACGGTCGCAGTTTCGAATCCTGCCTCAGGCATGGATGTGTGTGATGTCCTTAGGTTAGTTAGGTTTAAGTTGTTCTAAGTTCCAGGGGACTGATGACCTTAGAAGTTAAGTCCCATAGTGCTCAGAGCCATTTGATCCATTTTTTTTGTGGGGAGGTGGTGTGTCGGCAGATGTGAGCGTGGGCCAGGATGGTAGCATGCATGACGAGGGGGTACAGTGGTTGAATTGATCGTCTATTGCCAGAACCTGGGCCGAGATGGCAGCAGGCTTGAAGGGGTGGAGCGTTTGTTGATTTGAGCATCTATTGTCAGTACCTGGTCCACGGTGGAAGCAGGCACAAAAAGTAGGAGTGGAGGCCAATTTGACCATCTATTGCCAGAACATGGGGCAGTGCGGCAGCAGCTGAGAGGAGGTGGAACGGTGGCTGCTATAAATGTCTACTTCCAAGACCTGGGTTAGGACGACAGCAAGCATGAGGTGGTGGCGCTGTGTCCGATGTGACCGTCTCTTGCCATTACTTGGACCAGGGTGGCAGCCGTCATGATTAGGTGGAGTTGTGGCTGATGTGTGTAGGGCAGGGCCTGGGTAGCAACAGTAGCGAGGAGGTGGAGCTGTGGGTGATGTGACTGTCTATTGAAAGGACCTTGCCCAGGATGGCATCAGGTTCTACGAGGTAGTGCTGTTACCAATGTGAGCGTCTATCGCCATGACCTGGGCCAGGAGGGCAGCCAGTGTGTGGAGATGGCACAGTAGCCAATGTGAGCGCCTATTCCGAGGACCTGGGCCCAGGCGGCAGTAGGTGTGGGGAGGTGGAGTGGTTGCCAATGTGACCGTCTATTGCCAGGACCTGGGCCAGGATGGCAGCAGTTGAGGGGAGGTGGAGTGGTGGCCGATTTGTGCATCTATTGCCAGGACCTGGGCCAGGGTAGCCGAATGTGCAAGGAGGTGGGGCAATGGCTGATGTGAGTGTCTATTGCCAGTCTTAGGGAGGATTTTCTTGGAAATAAATGATAAGGTAAGACAATGGAAAATAAATTATGAAAAAACATATAAATACAGGAAGAGTGCTTTAATAGGATTTGTTTGGTGAGTGAACAAATGTTGCCATGACCTGTGCCAGGGTGGCAGCAGGCTGGAAGAGTAGTATATGGGCACCTTGGGGACAGTCAAATAATTATGGTCCCCACCAACCTTAAAAAATACACCCCAAAAATAATGGTTCAAGTAACCATAAACATCCAAACAGCCATAAAGTGGCCCCACCAACCATAAAAAATATACCATAAAAATAATGGTTAAATAATGGCCGCCAGTGACCATTAATCACCCTCATACTACCATTAAGGTACCAATCAACCATGAATGACATAAAAAACAGGTACTAACTTATGGTACTAAAGAACCATTAATTTCAAAATAAAAACAAGTGAGAAGTGGTACTAAAGAACCATAACTTGAGGAACAATTTAAAGGTTTGGAACAACCACTAATTTAAAAAATATATATATATCAAAATGTAAGATACATTCCTTTTTAAGGTATTAAAGAACCATTAATTATGCAGCCATTAAAAAAGGTAACAAACAACCATAAATTTTTCGAAAAAATAAAAATGAATTTTCAAGAAATTCCATATAATGGTTCAAAAGACCATTAAAATTTGCAACACTATTGAAGTCACGTATGAAAGTACTAAAGAACCATAAATATTTCTCCAACACCTTATTCATTTAAAAGTTACCCCAACCATAACTTTTCATCAAATTTCCTTTATTCTCTAAAGGTTACCCAAAACCATAAATTTTTATCCAACACCTTATTCATTTAAAGGTTACCCCCAACCATAACTATAAACTATAGGGTCAGTTTATAAGAATGAAATAAATAAATAAATAAAGACAAAATGAATCACAGTCAAAATAGCAAGCGTCGTAATGACAAACGTATTAAGTCTTCAGTAGTGATGTATAACAGTGATGACGTAAGATCCAGTGTAGAATACAATAAGAACTTCCTGAAAATAAAACTAGAGACTAGTTGGATTCCGATGGTAGGCTCAAAAGAGGAATATGTCGGAATAATTAAAAGGAATTTTGGTATTGAACTTGACATTAACAGGATTAAATTCAATCTTGCAAGACACACCGTCGCCAAGTGTTGTTTGAATCGTAAGTTGCGTGAACTTGGTCAGTTAATGAATGTGGAATATACAGAGATCATCAATGATCCACAAAGGTGGTATGATCTATTACTAGATGATAAGATTGAGATAGCTAATGTCGTCATCATCAGTGAAGAACTTCTTTTGGTTAGTTACGAAAAAATGAAAGAGAAAACAAAGAACACAAAAAAGATGAGGAAATAAAAAATGACTGGTAACCACTCTGTCGTACAATGCTGAGGTTCAGGGTACGTTTATTTTGTACGTGGTCAGAAAGTAAGATACAGAACGCCATACGGCGGCGGTCAAGGTTGTGTTAGAGATACGCGATTTCCGCAATCTGCAATGAAGGTCAGTTTGGCGCCTGTGACGTGACGTAATCTCACTGCGTCAGCGTTTGAGTCACTCAGTAGCCAACAGATGGAGTTGCTTACGTTGCGTGTGTGTGTGTGTGTGTGTGTGTGTGTGTGTGTGTGTGTGTGCTACAAGTACACTTCACCACTACGTTTCTGTCGCCGGCGTGGTGGCTCAGCGCGTTCGGTCAGAGGTCTGGCCAGCCTCTGTAATACACTCCTGAAAATGGAAAAAAGAACACATTGACACCGGTGTGTCAGACCCACCATACTTGCTCCGGACACTGCGAGAGGGCTGTACAAGCAATGATCACACGCGCGGCACAGCGGACACACCAGGAACCGCGGTGTTGGCCGTCGAATGGCGCTAGCTGCGCAGCATTTGTGCACCGCCGCCGTCAGTGTCAGCCAGTTTGCCGTGGCATACGGAGCTCCATCGCAGTCTTTAACACTGGTAGCATGCCGCGACAGCGTGGACGTGAACCGTATGTGCAGTTGATGGACTTTGAGCGAGGGCGTATAGTGGGCATGCGGGAGGCCGGGTGGATGTACCGCCGAATTGCTCAACACGTGGGGCGTGAGGTCTCCACAGTACATCGATGTTGTCGCCAGTGGTCGGCGGAAGGTGCACGTTCCCGTCGACCTGGGACCGGACCGCAGCGACGCACGGATGCACGCCAAGACCGTAGGATCCTACGCAGTGCCGCCCGCAACCGTCTCCATGAAGCTGAGCTACGGTCCCGCACACCGTTAGGCCGTCTTCCACTCACGCCCCAACATCGTGCAGCCCGCCTCCAGTGGTGTCGCGACAGGCGTGAATGGAGGGACGAATGGGGACGTGTCGTCTTCAGCGATGAGAGTCGCTTCTGCCTTGGTGCCAATGATGGTCGTATGCGTGTTTGGCGCCGTGCAGGTGAGCGCCACAATCAGGACTGCATACGACCGAGACACACAGGGCCAACACCCGGCATCATGGTGTGGGGAGCGATCTCCTACACTGGCCGTACACCACTGGTGATCGTCGAGGGGACACTGAATAGTGCACGGTACATCCAAACCGTCATCGAACCCATCGTTCTACCATTCCCAGACCGGCAAGGGAACTTGCTGTTCCAACAGGACAATGCACGTCCGCATGTATCCCGTGCCACCCAACGTGCTCTAGAAGGTGTAAGTCAACTACCCTGGCCAGCAAGATCTCCGGATCTGTCCCCCATTGAGCATGTTTGGGACTGGATGAAGCGTCGTCTCACGCGGTCTGCACGTCCAGCACGAACGCTGGTCCAACTGAGGCGCCAGGTGGAAATGGCATGGCAAGCCGTTCCACAGGACTACATCCAGCATCTCTACGATCGTCTCCATGGGAGAATAGCAGCCTGCATTGCTGCGAAAGGTGGATATACACTGTACTAGTGCCGACATTGTGCATGCTCTGTTGCCTGTGTCTATGTGCCTGTGGTTCTGTCAGTGTGATCATTTGATGTATCTGACCCCAGGAATGTGTCAATAAAGTTTCCCCTTCCTGGGACAATGAATTCACGGTGTTCTTATTTCAATTTCCAGGAGTGTAAATAAACTGAGTTAAGTTTTCATCATGGGATTTTGAGTGACGTCATGAGACGTCCGCATAGATCCGCTCTCCCTCATCTGTTAAGAAGCATGGGATGAGACGTGGCAACAGAAGAAAAACCCTGTGGGGCAGAAGAACGACGACAACGACGAAGAACTGACATAAAGAACAGACCCCACAGGGTTCCTCGGCGCCGAGGTTTTGCTGTTTTCGATGAAATCTTTTACATTCTCAAGTAAATAAATGAGTATGAACAATCAACTAATACCTCCTTGTAGCATGACAGCGATAATGAAAGGCGGCGACAAACCAGCAGTACTTCCTTTTGATATATATAAGGTGCCAGAAAACCTAAAAGGTATCGATTTTAATTATCTAAGCAAGCTTCAGTATTTACAACTGACTATTATGGAATTAGTAGAAGATCACCAAGATCTCTGCAAAATAGGCGAAAGTGTGTCTCAGGTAGAACAAGAATTTGATAAACTAATGGTTGGAATAATAGCACATTCTAATTAAACAATTTTAGTATCTATATTTTTAATGGTTTAATGTACCATTAAAAGTAAAAGTCTACACAATCTTTCACAATACCACGCTATCTTTACTTAACCAAGCATTATGCGAGCTATCAAATCCTAACCACTTGACAAAAACTTTATCACCTTTCCTTTTCAAAATCTTTTCAACGAAATATACGTCGGGATAGACAGTTTTCTGGATCTCATACTCGTAAAAGCTTCCTTTAATTTCTTCACTATCTAATGCATTCAGTTTGTATGTAATTGGATCAGAATAGATTACGTCGTCAATTACAAATATTTCTGTCGACCAGTTAGCAGTATACCCTTTCTCAAACAAACCTTTCAATTTACTGATCCTAACTTTATCGCCCACTTTATATTTCGGCTTCACAACAGTGTATTCCACATCCTTAAGCAACTGTTTTTCGTAGGCTTTACTTACGTCCTTTGGTTTCATTTTTATGGTTCTGTGTGTTGTATTATCGTAGTTGTCGACAAGTTTTGGTACTAACTCAACCCACTTATAATTTCCTTGAAGGTCGAATTGTTTCCACATCTTTTCTTTTAGTGTCCTATTGAACCTTTCAACTACTGATGCTTTCATTTCTGTAAATGTGGAATAATGATTTATGTCTTCAAGCCTCATCAGTTCCTTAAAATCTTTGTTGTAGAACTCTTTACCATTGTCTGTTTGTAAGTTTTGTGGCTTCCTCAGTTTTAATATTAATTTAAAGGCCTAAGCAACATTCTTACCAGATTTATCTTTAACAGGAACTGCCCAAACATACTTTGAAAATACGTCAATAACTGTTAACAGATACTTGTATCCTTTATTAATCTTAGATATTCCTTTAAGCTTTCCAGAATCCATTTCAACCAAGTCAGCTTGCCACAAATCATCAATTCCTTTAGTTATAAACCTTCTTCTTGGAAAATTTTTTCTCACAGAGGTGTGAAGTTCGCTTACAATTCCTTCACAAACAGATGGTTGGTAGACACCATCCCCTACATTTTCTACATCTTTTTTTTTACAAACTTACTTTTCGTGCTTTTGCATTCCGAACAAATACCTTCAATCCTGCGACGGCCGTTTTTAGTCACCACTCTGTGTGGTTGAAGTGTGTTGGTAAGCCTCTTGCACTTTAAACACCAAATATAATAGTCGTCCATTTATTTAATTGAAAATTGAAAATGTATTTTTTGGATACTTAACAATACTCATTTTTTAAAGATCCCAAAGACCTTTAAAAACATATTAGTAACAGGTCTTAATTCTCAATATCCTCGACAACTGGTATCAGTTCACCATAAATTAGAAATTTTACGTTAACAGGTACGGTTTTAACACTATCTTTTAGTCTCACAGAGAGAAAATTTCCTTCATTTATTGTTATTGAATGGTTTCCACCATTAATTAGATGTATTTTGTCATATACACTTACTGCCATATCAAAGTCCTTAGTTGACAGACGTTCATTAACATTTTCACCAATTGCAATGACTCTTCTTAACTGAAAGGTGTATTCAAAGTTGCGCATTTTTTGTTCATCACCTGTCACAAATGTGAATTCAACTGTTTGTTTATCACATAATCCACTCTCAATATACGGCTTCAAATCAGCCTTAGTAAAATAATCTGAAAGAACTTTCTCAATCTCTTTCTTGCTGTAATAATTACTGAACTGTGTTAAAAGACCAGTGTATTGTGCACTACTCTCTACAAGATTTGTTTGCAGAAACCTCTTGGTAACTACATCCATATCATCAACAGGATCTACCTAGAAAATTAATATAGCGCTTTGATTTCTTCAACACATCTGAGAATATTTTTTGAAATTTCATAAAGCTCTTTTCGACATTTTTTATCTTAGCTAACTCTTCTGCCGTCATTCGAAACGTTACATCAGTAGCTACAGCTATTTTATTCCCAAAAACGTCCATTTATTACATTCAAAATTTCGATAAAATTCCACCCATCTGTAAATAGCTTCAGTACCAGCATACACAGGTGACCGCAAATAAACTCGTCATAATACTGTATTCTTTCTGAGTTGTAGAATATGTTCTTTGAACCTAGGTAGCGAACAAGTTCGTTAGGTACATTTCCTCCAAATGAATGAAAAACAAATTTTTGGTCGCTTTTTTTGAAGTAACAGATCCAGTGTGAACCGGTATGCTTAGATGAATCTAAATTAACAATTCCTGACTCGTACTTTAATGGTTTATTAGGTAACTCATCAATCATGTAAACACCTCTGAAAGATTCAATTTTCAAATCTTTTGCTAATTTAACTATGTCAAAGTTGCTTAAAGCATGAGGGTAGTCTGCGATTATTTTTTGAACTTTTTTTTTCATTCCAGATCCCTTCTTTTCCATTGCTAGATTGTGTCTCTTCTGTTCAGCCAATTCTACATCCTCCTTCCGTTTTTTGTGAACGGCACTTGTAATGGCCACAGCACCACCTGCTAAAGAACCAATCGCTCCCAACGCATCAAGTATCAACGGTAGGAACCCACCTTCGTGTTCACTCAACCCAGAGCCCTTTTTCTTATTGAGCAGCTGATGATACATTTTTTTCAAAACGGGTATAGCAATTGTCAAAAGTAGACTACCGCCTTTAGCAATCTTTGTTGATTTTTGCTTCTTCTGAGTTTCTGTGAGATAAGCATCTAGAAAATCATGGTTTTTCAGTTCTTCTCGGGTAAACTTAATTTTCAATCCTTTTGGTTTCGTTTTACCGTCAGGTAGAACAGTATAGTCAATACTAAAGCTTCTCATTTATTAACTGTATCAGTTTAATTTTTCTACAAACCAAAACCGTTTGCATCGACTTCCAAACCCATACCCAGTTTTCTTTTCCCCAACATTATTCCAGCAACAGCTGTGGAAGCTAATCTCTCTCCAAGTGAAGCATCTTTGCTGAACATCCTTTCTTTTGCAGCTTTTTGTAGTTCTTTGTCAGCTACGTGTCTATTCTCCAAATCCTTATGATCCCTGTAAGCAATGTCATGTTGTTTACATGCTTCGTCTAAAGGATTGATTCCTGCATCTCCTCTAGCTAATCTTTCTTCTAATTCGGTGCCACGGCCGCAGTAGTTGTATCCAGGAAGGTGCAATTCAACCGGGAGATTATTAATTAGCGTGTTCACTAAACCTTTCCCATGTTTTTCTGACTTCCAGAAGGTGTGAGGGAGGTTGTTTAGAAATCTAATTAGGTAAGGTATCCCCTTTGGATTATCGATAATAAAGTCATTAAACTTATTACTGAGCATTTTAGTTATTGCAACTTTTTCATTGTGGTAGCTATTATTTCCAGCTTTTTCTTCCACATGAATAACCATAAGTCTATCAATTAAGTCCCGGACGTCATCCATCCATATGTATTCAATTGGTCTGTCACTCTATTTCTTACCGAAACCATTTCCAGTCTTTGACCTCTTTAGTGCTTTATATATAGGTTTGATTAACCTATTATATTTTTCACTCACACTCGATTTAGGTCCTTTTGTGGGATCATTGTTCTGATATATAGCATTTGTTAATTTTAATATGTCCACACAATTATCATGGTCATCAAGCGGTATGGTATCATCTACATCTTTTTGTGTTAGAAGATTCATTAACCCTTTAGTAGCTTTAATTCGTTTATCCTTGATGATAATGTCGTCATTCTGAAAATTAACTTCTGAATCACCAATATAATGCTTACCATTATCGAATCTTAAACCAAATACCTTATCATGCAGACCTCCTAAGTACTTGGATACTACAGGGCCTAAATATGTTGTTGCATAATTGGTTATAGCAGCCTTTGGTGTACTAGTTAATTCACCCTTCCTGATCATCTTTTCCCTTTCATTCGCTTCAATTTCTGCTAAGGTTGATTCTAATCTTTGTTTTGTATTTGGAGAAATATCACTGTCATCTTTGTCTTTAAATATACTCTTTTCAAATGACGTTTCATCGGGTGTTGAGGGAATAGGAAACATGTCTTCGAAATCTGTTTTTTTATATGGAACCAGCTGCTTTTCTACTTCTCTGTTTAGTTCTATTGCTTTTATTACATTATCACCTAAATCCTCCAATTCTCCCTTAACCTCTTTAATTGCATCGATAACAGGCTGGTCTTCTTTTTTATACTTTTCATACTCTGTTATTGGTTGCTTCTTCCACGATTTAAAACCTTCCCTGAGTTCTTCAAACTTTTTTCTGTTCTTCCGCGCATTCTTAATAGCATCAGGATTATATTTTGCAAACATCTTTATTATATGTGATTTTTTATAGTAAACGTAAGCGTTGGGCGTTAAGCGTTAGACGTTAGACGGTAGGCGTTAGACGTTAAGCGTTAGACGGTAGGCGTTGGGCGTTAGACGTTAAGCGTTAGACGGTAGACGTTGGCGTTAAGCGTTGGACGTTGGTCGTTCATCAGTTTAAGAATGTTTTGATCTTATTTCTGTACTTACCATCACTAGATTTACGTGTTAAGTCTAGCATTATGAAACCAAAATCGTCTTCATTCCAACAGTTACTACACATGGTTTTGAATTCTTCGTATCTCATATCACCGCCAACAAATTCGTTAAATATATGATTTAGATTCCTATTGTCTTGTCTAAACACGTTCAGGAAGTTCAGATTATCGCGAACCAGTTGTTTTGGTATCTTGGTGTATGTTTGTGCTAAGTAAAAACAGTCTACTCCTTTGTGCCTTCCTCTGGTGAAATATTCCCTAACTATATCTTGGTTCTCCAAAATAAAATCATCAAATATCACAACTGAATTTTCCGTACATCCATCTAAAGGTATGATATCTTCATTGTTGTCAATGAATGGAGCTATTTTTATATTTGTTTTTTCTTCTAGTTTGTCACACATTTTCATTAGTTCTTGATACTTTGATTGATCTAGACTTTTTGAATATATGTATACATGATTTACTTTGTCCCAGTTCAACCACGCTGGTGCAAGAAGGTAATTGTCGATCATTAGTGTTGTTTTACCACATCCGCTTGGACCGATAACTCCACAACGTATCGAATTAGGTAAAAGCTTCCCGTGCTTCAATGTTCTTTTCCTTTCTGGTATTCTAACTTAAGGTTCCCAGTCTGTCTTCATTTCTCCTTTCTTTATTCTCTATTTAATAAATGACCAGATTATTTAAGTTGAGTGGTAGGTCCTCTGTACTAGAAAAGAGGTTGACAGTTAGGATTAGAGACCACTTTAAAGGTGTGGCCTTAAAAGGATTTTACACGACATTCTTGACTCCAAATGTAACCACAAAGAATAATAAGCTATACTATGAGAAAGATGGTGTGGTTAACACTTTAAATATTCCTTCTGGACAGTACAGTATACAAAGTCTAGAAAAATACATTCATACCAAAAATAGTTGTTATAGAAAGTGAAGTGAAGCTATTTATGGACAGAGAAGAAAGCATAGGAACTGTGCTGGGGTTTAATAAACAAGTCATTGAACCAAATACAAAGACTATTGCTACTGGTATTCCTAAAATTATACCTTTCGAAACGATTAATGTTCATTTCAACTTGGCAAATGGTATGTTAGTTAAGGGTGGTGAACACTACCACAGAGAAACTAATATTATAGCTTCTTTTAAAATCGGTGTTGAGTTTGGTGGCCCTATTATTTATGAACCACATAACCACTCGTTTGTTCCCCTTCACGATAAAATTCAGGACTTGCTAGTAACTGTAACTGATGAAGACAATAATTTGATTGATTTTGGAGGAGCCAATGTCACAGTAATTTTAGAAATGCAATAAAAATTTTGCAGCTAATAAATGAACAAGATAGAAAGTTACCAGTACCAGTCTTTTCCTGTAAACGAGAAGACGAAATTTAATCTCAACGTACCAAACAAAGATGTTGAAATAGACATCAAAGCTGGTGATGGTTGGATTGATAGTAGGAATGCTTTTCTTTACATGAATTTTAATGTAACTCATGTTAATGGGTCTGATTACACTAGCTTCGATGGAAAATCTAACGTAAAGCTGACTGACAATTTTGTGTCACAGTTGTTTTCAACAATCACTATAAAAAAGAAAGGAGCCATTATCTCTAGAATTGAACATCCAGGTATTTCTTCAACGGTTTTGTATCACCTTACGTCTTCAATTATGGATGATGTTATGCATGAAGGAAATTTTGTAAACAACGGTAAGTTAAGGTCTAAATCAAATGAAGTCTTGTACCCACTAAAAATGTTTGCAGGGTACCTTAAAGACTTCAAAGATATTATGTGGGAGGGTGATCTTACTGTATCTTTTACATTGAGTCCTAATGCTGGTGATGCATTGGAGAGATTGTTTTCAAAAAATGCTGCTGGTGTTGATATTGATGGAAATCGTCCAGAAGAGGGAAAAGTAACCATCACAAATGTGGAAATAAGAATGCCTGTAGTTAAATACGAGCCAACGTATGAGCTTGAACTAAGAGATAAAATATTTAAAGAACCTAAAATGCCCATTTCATTCTTTGAACTACAAACTCAGGAGATTGCAGGTATCAGTGGAAGGAGGAACTTTGATATTGACATTACAAATTACTACACATCCTTAGAATTTGATATGCCTTACTTTATTTTTGTTGTATTCCAGACTAACCGTAAAGGTAACCAAGAAAGAGATTCATCTCAGTACGATCATGTCAGCCTTCAGAACATTAGCCTGAAAAATGGTAGAAACGAAATATTTCCTGAAGAGCTGTGGAACATTACTCCTCCTGCAACTTGCTTTAAAGCATACAACGCATTCTTAGATTTTAAGCGGATAACCGAGTTAAAATCTGATTCAAAAATCAGTCCTTACGCCTTCATTAATTCTTATCCCATTTATGTCATTAATATGAGCAGAAGGAGAAATGTTGTAGTGACAAACAAAACCAGTATGAAGCTCTGTGCAAATTTTAATGCTAATATACCAGAAAACACTACAGCTTATATTGTGATGTACACCAAAAAGAATTTGATCTATGAAGCAAAGCACGGAATAGTAAATGAAAGCTTTTAGATTGTCTGTCTAATTGAAGTATTTTTAATGCCTGTAAGGGCATTAAAAATTATATGAATTCTATGATGTGTCTTGGCTTTTGGTCACCTGTCATACCTTTATATACCAATTTCAGTCCTATAATAGATCTAAAGTCTTCCCAACTTAGGATTTTGTTGTACCTTTCAGGCAAAATAACTTTTAATTGTGCATCGAGTTCTAAACGTATCCACTACCATATTTCATTGTACTGAACTCTATGTCAGTAATAAGATATTCATAACCTATTTCAAGATCTCGCAAATTAGTAAACGATATTTTCTTATTGAAACTATTGAGTTTTAGTAGAAGTTGATGTTGTTGGCTGTTCATTTATTATACAGAAATATTTATTTGTTCTAACAGGGTAGCTGTATTTTTTAGAGTACTTATTATTTCCACAATAGAAGATGACTGTTTAGGACAATTTATTTCAAACACAGAAAGATCCATTTTCCCAGCTCTGACTACAGAATTAGTGAATTCGCTGAACTCATAGAATGTGTCCCCTTTGAAGAAATATAACAATCCATTTGTATATCTAAAAGATGAATCAATGCTGGGAGGTATTCCTGGAAATTCTTTTGTTATTCTTCCATGTCTTCTGCTTATTCCCTTACATTCGTCAACTTCTATATAGTAAACATCGTCAAAAAATATGAAACTCTTACCAGAATAGGAATTTATTGCAGAATGTAACGGTACATTCTTTCTTAATGAAAGGCTTGTTAATGATTGTGGATAACCATATTTTAACTTAAAGGAGGGTATTTCCGTTACATACAGTTTGTTATCAATGAATAAAACAACATCTCCAGATGGTCTTTGATAGGCTGCAGTAATATTTTTAAAGCCTTTTGGAAGAAATGGTAACCAATCACTTATGAGTTGTGGTTTAATGTGTACATTTAAATTATCCAAAACCATTACCCAAACCCATTTTTCATAATAAATATACAGAACCTTATCAACAATTAAAAAGTTTTTTATTTTCTTATTCAGTTTGCATAGTTCTGGAGGATTTGAATCTTCTTCCACTTCATCATTATCATCATTAGATTCATCTTCATCTTGTTTTCCATACAAACTTTGTATTCCAAGAATATCGTCTTTACTTAACTCAATATTTGAACTATTGTACATTGGATACATAATTGAAGTATTTACAGCTGAATGTGCAAGTCCTAATGTGTGACCAATTTCATGAACTAAAACGGCATAGAAGTTTATCTTTTCTTTTGGAGTGTTTGTATCAATCTCAAAATA
Source organism: Schistocerca serialis cubense (assembly GCF_023864345.2). Classification (NCBI taxonomy): domain Eukaryota; kingdom Metazoa; phylum Arthropoda; class Insecta; order Orthoptera; family Acrididae; genus Schistocerca; species Schistocerca serialis. Next base: position 834,960,651 of record NC_064642.1, on the reverse strand, counting down.
CCAATCTTCATCTTGATCCATATGAATTTCTACAGCATTGTTATTAATATCTGGATAAAATGCATGACCTAACACACCTCCTGTACCATCAAACGGTTTTGAGCAAAAGTGTTGACCACTAGTTTCTTTCCTGTGTAATCGTCTTTTATTTGAAATAATAAAGTCACTGTTCGATTGGTCTTCTTCAAAAGTTAAATCTGTATGTTCTTTCCAAGTATTAAAAGCTATTTCAGTTAATTCATTCATTCTTTTTGATGAACCTGCGTAATACCATTTAATATTTTTCTTAGTCCATTTATCAACATGTGAAGTAAAAGATAGTGCATGATCTTCAACACCACATCTAGGTCTCCTTATCAGTTCTAAAGTTTCATCACATATTTCACCTGTGGGTTTCAAATTAAACTTTTCTTGAAATAGTATTAGTGCATTCCTTACATCTGAAAGTTCTGGAATATTTGTAGAATCTGGTTCAAGATACCCAAAACCATGTAAATATTTGATTACTTCTTCATTAGCAGAGACAACTCCACATAATATTAAAGTTAGGACGATTGCTTTCATTTATTATTGGTATATTTAATTACTTTTTAGTACCCCCAGGGTAAAGTGTCAATCATTCCATCTGTCTCCTTCAAGACCATTCGTTTGTCGTAGGTTACTTTGAACTCCTTTTCCATAAGCTTATTGACAAGTTTTTTTGTTTTCTTCTCCCTGGTGATCATTTTGTTGTTTGTAGTTATACCATCACTTTCGCCATGTATTAGTTCACTCATTGTTTCCATGTTAATTTTCAAACTATTTTCATAGTTGAGACTGAACCCTTTTACTTTGGTACACCGATTGCCTTTGTGAGAGTAGTAAGCATAGCTTTTTGGGCCTGTACTCAACCATTTAACAATATTATCATCTTTGCCAAGTTCATCTGTCCATTCGCCTAGCATGCACCCTGTCTCAACTGTATTTGTTCCATCATCGATGTAGACTACACTATCAGTATCGTAGTAGACAACTTTATCCCCAAGGCGATCGAGCATTTCGTGTAATCTTATCCTAGCATTAGATGTTGTGAAAGCTGCAATAAATATATTTGTAGCAGTACTATCCTCGATGTACTCATTAGTATACTTGTAGCTAACCTCAATCATATCATCATTGATGAAGATGACATTAGATATCTCTATCTTATCATCTAGTAAAAGTTCATACCACCTTTGTGGATCGGTGATGAACTCACTTTGTGTCAAATTTTGTCTTTGGCCGAATTTACCCCACAAAGAGTTTAGGCAGATCTTGGCGACGGCACGTTTTCCAGGGTTGGGTTCAATTCTGTCAATGTCGAGCTCAATGCCTTGTTTTTCTTTAATGGTTTGTACGTATTCCTCTTTTGTTTCGTAATCATGCTCCCAAGGACTAGTTTCCAACTTGATTTTCATGAAAGTCCTAATGTAGTCCATGAACAGATAGTTGCTCGTCTGAGGGAAGTGCCACACCTCGTAAGTTCCAAGTATCTTGTAGCCCTTTTCAATAGCCTTATTCAATTCAACCGTAGACCATGTGCCTGCAAAAGCTCTCTCTTCATCAGTATGGTTACAATGCCCTACCTTTTCCTCAGCACACCTCACGCACAAAGCGAATACCAGTTTTTCCTGCTTAATAGGAAGCACAGGGTGGTAAAGACCTTTTGGAGCTAGTACCTTGCATTTGACCAAACCAAACCATTCCTTGTTGTATTCTTCTGGTTTGAATATTTTAAGGGGGTGACCTACAGGGTACGTATCATAAAACATAACTGTTGCATACAAAGAGCATGTGTCTATATACCGCATTTTCTTCACAGTCAGTTTCAGCTTTGCGGCATTTGTTCGCCCACCGAAAAAGGCGTCTCTAGGCTTTAAGGGTTCCACAACGTTGATTGTTTTATTTAGGGCTTCTTTGTAAGCTTTAGATTTCTTCCACTCGCAAGACCACATCTCAACTACGTTGTAGCCCGCATGTCTCAGTGTGTTAGTCTGGTCCATTGTTTTAGTGAACAAATCGTCCATGGTTTCATTGCTTACACTATTGATTGTATCGGGGTTGTAACAGTCGGGGCATCCGTGCCAGAAACAGCCATGGTATTGGTAAACTGTTTTAGTTTTGGGATTGTAACCGTCAACTTTTGCGCCGCATATCGCCACTTCACCACCATTCAAAGTATGGCGTACACTTTCGAAGGTATTTAACCAGGCTATGGATTCTTTACTAAACATTTCCTTCTTATCTTTTTCACGACTGCAATAGTATTTTGTTGGAGGAATTTCGATCTGTAGATAGCCATACAAACACTAGCGATGGTTATGTATTGAAAAGGATCTATATTGGCGATTTCTAAGAATATTTTCCTAAAATCAAGGCATCCGCGTCTTAGAATATCAACATCTGAATGACAGTACTCAGATAGTTCCTTCTTGAAGTCAAACACGTAGTTCTCCTTTACCCTATCAGCGTGCCATTTCAAAAAGTCTATACGCTGGCTTTCTTTCATTGTGTTGACACCATAGAATTTGGTGGGAGGTATAGGTCCAATGTAATTTTGATTATCTCTTGTATTACAACAATGAGGAAAGTAACCTTTCTTAAGTTCTTTTAGGCCAAACGTTTTCGGGAATGAAGCTAGAGCGCCTTGAACAAAATTGATGCTATCGATTATCCTGAGTCTTAAACTCGGTATTCCGAGCTGCATTATTTTAGAGCCTGCGTATATAGTCTTTGGTCTTATCCCATTTTTAACACAGTATTGTAGAATAAAGTACGAGTCGTAACCTTTAGAATTATGAGCAACACATGTAAACCCTTTGTGTGCATCACTAATAAGCCACTCACAAAATTCTTCATTTGAGGCGAAATCACGTCTATTTCCATCGAAGCTGAGAACGGCTATGTAATTAGGGTTGTGTACACCGGTGTCTTGCTCAGCTTCATAATCGAAAAAATAGTATTTTTCAGTATAACTACAGTTACCATGTTTCTTCTGCGATTTGCCATTGCAAGTGCAATCTTCTTCACAGAAACCACCATTTTGGTTCTTGGGATGGATGTAACACTTATGGTCGGTGATCTTCACAGGACAATCGCAATTTTTGCACTGTACGTAACCACAGTTGTGCTTCTTTTCCCTTTGACATATTTTGTTGCAAGTTTTGCACTTATAGGCTACCTTACAAACTTCTTCATGGTTTTTGAAACAGTTTTTACCAAAGCAGTACCTGTTACACTTATCACAGTATATTCTCACACGCTCTTAACCTGTAATTTTCTTGTGTTGTGGTCCTTTGCACAAATTAGACATTTCTTTCTTGTCCTTTTTGCACTTGTTCTGGTCCTTATTGTTATAAGGCTTGTCACACTTCTGGCAGTAGTACGAGCTTCCAAAATGTTGATCGCATCATAGTGATTGTTGTGGTGGTATAGGTAGATGACAGTGTCCCTTTCTTTTCCTGAATGAATGACCGTGTTGAAATGAGCAGCAGAAACAACCTTAATTTGAACATTCAAAAACTCTTCAGCATCCTGGATATCTTCTAAGGTGAACATATCTTCACAGTTCTTCCCCAATCTGATACACAGTTCTTTAGCCAACTCTTCTTGCAAGTTTCTACCTTTTCTTATGTAGATTAATTCGTTACTAGTGAGTTCCCTATCAAGAATGATGTTTGTTTCATATGTCAAGGCCGTAACTACAGCTCTAGGTCCACACATATTGTCCTTATTATCTATTTTGTTAACGCATCTTTTAGTATTAACATCTTTTGAGAGATTGACAACCTTAACAGGTTTCCCACCTCTGGGTATTTTATAAACTTGAAATTCAAATCTGGTTGAATTTATATCTACATTTTCATTAGATGTAACAATTCTCTCAATTTGGTTAAGTATAAAAGAGGCATTGACTTTCTGACGTCTTTTAGTCGAGATTGTATGGTGAAAATTTTCATTCTTCATCTGATCGCCAGGACTTTAATTACTCATTTTTTTTATAGCCTTTATAGTTGCATGGACGGCTGTCCTAACAGCTTTCATTTGTTCTGCAGCTGTTCCTTTCAAATCTTTTACATAGATAGTGTAGTTAGTTTGCCAAATGTTGAATGTCTCAAGATATGCACGTTCTCCTTCATGAATGGCGAATGTAGGTTTTTGCTCGACAAATTTATCGAACAATTTTTGTTTAAAAGGGAAAATGTGGCCTAACTTTTGTGGTTGATATTGTTGTGGTTGATGTCGTTGTTGTCGTTGAGTGGTTCCTTCAAACAAGTCGTCAGCGAAGTTGTAGTGTCTGATTTTATCCAAACGTTCCTTCTCCCCTTTTATCAAAGCCGTCAACCTATTCTTCGAATGAACCATCGAGTAGCCCTTAATTCCGTTTTCCTTAGCAATCTGCTTCAGTTGGCGAACAGTCATTGCTGACAGTACTTCATTTGTATAATTAAATAAATCATTATTCATAGCCTTAGACGTTGCATTGGTCAACACTTTGGAGAGATCCTCTTTCTTCATCTTCTAGTAGCCTTTCATTTTGAGCTCTTCAGCCTGAGCTCTTAGTTCTTTAAAAGTTGCATCATTACGATGCTTGCCATTTTGACTGTGATTCATTTTGTCTTTATTTATTTATTTATTTCATGCTTATAAACTGACCCTATAGTTTATAGTTATGGTTGGGGTAACATTTAAATGAATAAGGCGTTGGATAAAAATTTATGGTTTGGTGTAACCTTTAAAGAAAAAAGGAAATTTGATGAAAAGTTATGGTTGGGGGTAACCTTTAAATGAATAGGGTGTTGGAGAAATATTTATGGTTCGTTAGTACTTTCATACGTGACTTCAATAGTGTTGCAAATTTTAATGGTCTTTTGAACCATTATATGCAATTTCTTGAAAATTCATTTTTATTTTTTCGAAAAATTTATGGTTGTTTGTTACCTTTTTTAATGGCTGCATAATTAATGGTTCTTTAATACCTTAAAAAGGAATTTATCTTACATTTTGATATATATATTTTTTAAATTAATGGTTGTTCAAAACCATTAAATTGTTCCTCAACTTATGGTTCTTTAGTACCATTTCTCAGTTGTTTTTATTTTGAAATTAATGGTTCTTTAGTACCATAAGTTAGTACCTGTTTTTTTCGATGTCATTTATGATTTATTGGCACCTTAATGGTCATATGAGGGTGATTAATGGTCACTAGGGGCCATTATTTAACCATTATTTTATGGTACATTTTTTATGGTTGGTGGGGGCCACTTTATGGCTGTTTGGATGTTTATGGTTACTTTAACCATTATTTTTGGAGTATATTTTTTATGGTTGGTGGGGACCATAATTATTTGTCTGTCCCCAAGGTGCCCATATACTACTTGGAAGAGATGGCCTGTTGGCCGATGTGAGCATATAATTCCAGGACCTGGTTCAGGGTGGCAGCAAGAAGTTTGGAGGTATAGTGTAGCTGTAGTGAGTGTCTACTGCCAGGATCTGGGCCAGGGTGGCAGCAAGAACAAGGAGGTAGCACGGAGGCCGAAGGGAGTTTCTATTGCCATGACCTGGACCAGGGTGGCAGCCGGTGTGTGGAGGTAGCACAGTAGCTGATGTGAGCGTCGGCCTGGGTCAGGGCGGCATCAGGTGTGGCGAGGCTGAGCGGTGGCAAATGTGAGCATCTATTGCCAGGACCTGGTCCAGGGTAGCAGAATGCGCATGGAGGTTGAGCAATGGCTGATGTGAGTGTCTATTGCCAGGCTTAGGTAGGATTTTCTTGGGAATAGGCGATGAGGTAAGTTAATGTAAAATAAATTATGACGTAAGAAATATGTAAACACATAAAGACAAAAAGCATGCTTTTTTGTGTGTGAACAAATTTTCAAATAAGAGGAAAGAACTATGGAATGAAATTTTGGTTTGGACTGCAGTATCAAATGTTACACTGAAAACAAACCCTGTCCTTTCCTTTTGCGCTATTCCGCTATGTGTTTGTGTACCCTTGTGTATTTGTGTTGGTCGTACGGTAGCGTTCTCGCTTCCCACGCCCGGGTTACCGGGTTCAATTCCCGGCGGGGTCAGGGATTTTCTCTGCCTCGTGATGGCTGGGTGTTGTGTGATGTCCTTAGGTTAGTTAGGTTTAAGTAGTTCTAAGTTCTAGGGGACTGATGACCATAGATGTTAAGTCCCATTGTGCTCAGAGCCATTTGAACCATTTTTCTTGTATTTGTGTTATTCCTGTCTTTATGTGTTTACCTAACAATATTTATGTTGTAGAATTTTTATAATACTAACCTACATTCACTACGATTAATAATACTCTTATCCTCAAATATAATTTGCTTTAATAATATGTTATTTACTTTGTAAAGATAGGTAGTCATTATTTTCGAAATCTATTCTGATCTATTATGTATTTACTTATGTCATAATTCCTATAGCACTGATGTTTATGTTTATTTCTATCCTTTTGTAAAACCTGTATTACTACAAATGTTATCTGTATTATAATGTTTTAATGATATTTTCTGTACCTTTGTAATTGTTTTCTCATGTTATAAAATTGTAATTGACACCAGTTCATCAAATTAAGTAATTTGTAAGCATTCATTTCACTGCACGCATTTCTGTTGGTCATAGTATGTGCACAATATGTGAGCAGTTGGGACTGCTAGTGTTTGCACGAGTGTTAATAATTCAGCAAAGGGACTGGTTACAGCTTTGCCGGTTCTAAAGACAATTCCAAAAACTTTGTGAGTGCATAAGTAGTGGTTTATTGACTTGACAGATCGCTCCTGGCCGTCTCTACAAGGACTGCAATGGGTCTGCACTTTTGATTGCCCACCAATACCATAGTCTTTACCAGCACTACAGTGGGTCTGCTCTGTGATGACCTATCTACCAATATTCTTCAAAAATTCGAATGACTCTGTTGTGGGTTTGCTCTGTTGTGGCCCATTACCTGTCAGCATGTCAAGAGTCAGCACTGTCTTTCCATTGAAAGGACAAAACTACTTCTTCAAGACTGAATGGAAATGCATGCACTACTGCCGTGTGCATTTTCTTTTACTGCTCAGACGTTGAGAAAGAAAAGAGAAATCTGTAATTACTATTGTGATGAATGATCTGGACTGTTTCTTTTTTATTTATGAAGTTGGCCAGCTATGGACCGCATACAACTTAATTTGCCTTTCATACTCAATGTTAGGCACTCTGACGTTGCTTGTGTCCTAATAACTGAATTATAATGTTTAATCTTTGCTTGTATGGATATTGATTTCTTATTGTAGTAGTTTTGTGTTAGTTTATACGCAAATTCTAACTTTTTTATTCTTTCTTTATTTGTTATGTTATCCAGTCCATTGGTTTGGATCCACTCCCCCAGGTATTTGAATCTATCCACTCTTTTAATTTTTCCATACTTTGTTTTCATAAACTTTTCTCTATTATGTTTGTGATCTATATACTCGGTTTTTTCATAGGACATTTGTAGCCCAGTCTTTTCAGCAATCTCGTGTAACAGATCAAGCATAACTGATGTGTCTGTTCGGTTTTCAGTTATTAATTCCATATCATCCGCAAAGGCTAAACATTTCACTTAAAATTTGTTCTTTCCTTGGCTCATGCTTAAACCTTTTGTGCCTCTGTTTTTCATTGTGTTTTCCCATGTTTTTATTATCTCTTATCTAAAACCAAGTTAAAGGGAATTGGGGACAGTCCGTCTCCTTGTCGATCTCCTGTTTTGAATTGAATGGTCCAGAAATTTTGCCTTGAAACTTAATTCTTGATGTTGTATCTGTGTGCGTTTGTTCACCAAATCTTCTGGTGTTTTCATCTATCTCTGATTCGTAAAGTATCTGGAATAGTGTTTGTCTGTCAACTGAGTCATAGGCCTTCTTGAAGTCTACGAAAGTAACTACTGTCTTTTTATTTTGTATAGCTCTCACTCTCAAAATTGATTTTAAATTAAGAATCTGTTCTGCACATGATCTACCTTTTCTAAATCCTGCTTGATAATCTCCTATATTTGGCCCTACTTGTTCCTCTATTCTATTTAAAGGTACTTTGAAAAGTATTTTGTATGCTACTGGTAACAAGGATATGCCCCTGTAGTTATTGGTGTCTGTTTTATCTCCTTTTTTATGGAGAGGTTGGATCAATGCTTGTTTCCAGTCACTGGGTATGATTCCTGTTGTCCAAATGTCTTTAATTACTTTGTGAATTTTCTGACATGCGGATAAGCCCCCTAGTTTCCACATTTCTGCCACTATCCCATCCTCACCTGGTGCTTTGCTATTCTTCAATGCTTTGATAATCTTTTCTATTTCTTCCACTGTAGGTGGTTCCGATGGTGGATTTTCATGTTGTGGTTTTTGAAAGTGCAACCTGTCATTAGGCTCCTCGCAATTTAATAGCTTTTCAAAGTATCAGTTAAAATTAGGCAGTTTTGTTTATTGCTTAAAACCATTTTTCCATTTTTATCTTTAAAATGTAAACTTGGTGACTGGAATCCTGTTAAAACTTCTCTGAAAGTCTTATAGAAGTCTCTAGTGTTGTTCCTTTTGAAGTCAGAATCCATTTCTTCTAATCTGTCTTTGTCATATTTTCTTTTCACTGACCTAATGATTTTTGCGGTCTTTTCCTTTCTTCTTTAAACTCTTCCCAGTATTCATGTTTCGTATTACTGTTCCATTTTTTCCACACCGTTAGTCGATTGTCAATTGCTTCATCACACAGCTCGTTCCACCATCTGTGTTTTGGTATTCTTCGTGGCTGTCCCATTTCTTTAACTGACTCTAGCACTGATTTTTTAGTTTCTTCCCAATTATCCATTTTTCATGTGTTTAGTATATGATAGAATTTGTCCTGATTTTGCAGGAGAAATTTAGTGTTTACTCTTGGAAATCTTCTTGGTTTTGTTTTAGGTTCGTTTCGTTGGAACATGGTCTTTATTTCTGTCAGATAATGGTCTGAGTCTATATATAGGCCGTTCCTCACTCTGACATCCAAGATTCTCTTGTAGTTGCGAGACGTTATTGCCACATGGTCCAACTGATATTCACCTTGATTTGGATTAGGTGATACCCACGTTTTCTTCTTTCTTGCAAATTTCCTGAAACATCTCGACATTAATTTTAGATTAAACTGTCTACAAAAATCTATGAGTCTTTCCCCATTTCTGTTGGTTCTTGCATGGACTGTCTTTATGAGAAGAATTTTTCGCTTTTCACCAACATTGCATCAATAAGTGTGTGCATTTGATATCTTTGTTATTGTAATTGTGAAAAACTGAACAAATCATTACTGGTCACTGCCCAAAAGAATTCGTAAAATCTTTTGTGGGGAGCATGGGAGCTACGTAAGTAGTTGTTTTTATTTTGGTAACGCCACGAAGCGCTCCATATGAAAATCACTGAATGTGCTGTGTGCAGCCTGTGGCTGGTTTTTATTGTTGGAATATTTGCTATTGTTGTGTTGGCAGCGGAATGTGAACAGTGCGTAGCGTTGGACAGTTGGAGGTGAGCTACCAAGCAGTGGTGGATGTGGGGAGAGAGATGGCAGAATTGGAAGAGCGGACGATCTGGACGTGTGTCCGCCAGAAAGAGTAGATTTGTAATACTGGATATCATGAAGTGATATATATATATAATGACTTTTGAACATTATTAAGGTAAATACATTGATTGTTCTCTATCAAAATCTTTCATTTGCTGACTATGCCTATCAGCAGTTAGTGCCTTCAGGAGCTAGAACCTTTTATTTAGCTGGCAGTAGTGGCGTTCGCTGCATTGCAGTAATTCTAGTAATGAAGATTCTTGTGAGATAAGTGATTCATGAAAGGTACAGATTATTGTTAATCAGGGCCATTCTTTTGTAGGGATTTTTAAAAGACAGATTGTGTTGCGCTAAAAATATTGTGAGTCAGTGTAATGTTGATCAGAGTAAGTAAAGAGAGTAATAAATGAGTACGTTCAGTTATGCTCAGCTGTTTGAAAATCAATTGATGTAGAGGTTTATCAGCACTATTAATTTCTCAAAAGGTATGTTTCAAGTTGTGTGGAGGTGGCATGGTGGCCAATGACAGCGTCTATTGCCAGGACTCGGGGTTAGGTTGGCATATGGCACGATGAGGTGGTTTGGTGGCTGATGTGAGCGTCTACAGCCAGGATCTGGGCGATGTTGCCAGCAGGCTCGAGGACGTAGTTTGGAGCGTCTGTTGTCAGGGCCTGGACCAGTTAGGCATTAGGGGCAACGCTGTGGAGCGATAGCCGTTGTGAGTGTTTATTGTCTGGACTTGGGCCTGGGTGGAAGCAGGTGTGGTGTGGTGGTGTGGTGGCAGATGTTACCGTCATTTGCCACGGCCTGGGCCAGGGTGGCAGTATGCGCTAAGAGGTGGCACAGAGGTTGACTTGATCGTCTATAGCCAGAACCTGGACCAGGATGGCAGCAGGCTCGAAGAGGTCAAGCGGTGGCTGATGTGAGCATTTGAGCGTCTATTGCCAAGACATGGAGCATGGCAGCAGAAGTTGAGAGGAAGTGGAACGGTGGCTGATATAAGTGTTTACTGCCAAGACCTGGGCTAGGGTGACAGCATGTGTGAGGAGGTGGCACTGTGTCTGATGTGACTGTCTCTTGCCATTACCTGGGCCAGTGTGGCAGCAGTCACGATTAGGTGGAGTGGAGGCTGATGTGAGCGACTATTGCCAGGACCTGAGCCACGGTGGCAGCAAGCGCAAGAAGGTCGTATGTTGGCCAACGTGAGCATCTATTGCCTGGACCTATTTGAGGGTAGCAGCAGGTGTGGGGTGGTGGCTTGGTGGCAAATGTGAGCGTCTATAGCCAGGATTTGGGCGAGGGTAGCAGAATGTGCAAGGAGGTGGAGCAGTGGCTGACACACCCACACCACACATGGCCCGCACCTGTGTAATTCTGCTAATGCTGCGTTCTGATGATTGCTGTGCACGTACACACATACCGACGATCGTTGCAAAACTATGTCACCTGCATAATGCACTGTCCAACCTTCATCCACCTTTTGCCATGAAGCTGGCGCATCACACACTGAAACACACCAAATTACAATTTCGCACCGTATTTCCTAACAATCACCCCTTATCCTCTACAACTGTGCCCGGGTGGCAGCAGGAGCAACGAGGTGGCACGGAGGTCGATGATCTCGGCCAGGGTGGCAGCCTTCACTTGCAGGTGGACCAGTGACCAATGTCAGCATATATTGCGAGGACCTCGGCAGTGTGGCAGCAGTTGTGTGGAGGTTTCATGGGTACCTATGTAAGCATCTATTACCAGGAATCGGCGCCAGGTAGGCAGCAAGCACGACGAGGTAGTGCGGTGGCTGATGTGAGCATCAACTGCCAGGATCTGAGCCAGGTTGGTAGTAGCCGCGAGGAGGTAGAGTGGACGCCGATGTTAGCATCTATTGCCAGGGCTTAGGCCAGTGTGGTAGTAGGAGCAAAGTGGTGGATTGGTGGCCGATGTGTGTCTATTGTCAGTACCTGGGCTAGGGTGGCAGCAGGTGTGGGGAGGTTGTGTGATGACAGATGTGAGTGACCAATGCAAGGGCGTCAATCGCCAGGGCCTGGGCCAGGGTGGCAGCAGGTATGGGGATGTGCAGCAGTGGCCAAAAATCATTGTCTATTGCCAGAACATGGGCCCAGGTAGCAGAAGGAGCTAGGAGGTGGAGAGGTGGCTGATGTGAGTGTCTATTGCCAGGGCCCAGACCAGGTTGGTAGCAGGAGCAAGGAGGTGGCACAGAGGCTGATGTGAATTTCTATTGCCACGACCTGGGACAGGGTGGCATGTGGGATGGTGAACTGGCATGGTAGCCGATGTTAGTGCCTATTTCAAGGACTTGGGCCAGTGTGGCAGCAGATGTGGGGAAGTGGAGCAGTGGCCAATGTGAGCGTCTACTGCCAGGTCTGGGCCAAGGTGGCAGCAGGTGCGAAGATGTTGTGCGGTTGCCGATGTGAGTGATTATCGACAGGTTCTGGGCCAGGGTGGCTGCAGGCATGAAGAGGTGGTGCAGCAGCTGATGTGAGCATCTACTGCCAGGACCTGGATTAGGGTGGCAGCCGGCACGAGCAGGTAGGGCAGTGGGCAATGTGAGTGACTATTGCAAGGACCTTGTAGGGTGGCAGCAGTTGTGTGAAGGTGGCACAGTCGCCGATTTCCAGGACTTGTGGCGAGGTTGGCAGCAGGCACAACGAGGTGAAGCAGTTCCTGATGTGAGTGACTACGGCCAGGATGTGGGCCAGGGTGGCAGCAGGTTCGAGGAGGTAGAGTAAGGGCTGAGGTGAGTGTCTATTGCCAGGACATGGGCCAGTGTGGCAGCAGGGGCGACGAGGTGGAGCGGTGGCCGAAGTAAGCGTTTTTCTTGACAGGAACTGGGCCAGGTGGCAGCAGGTGTGAAGAGGTGTCACTGTGGCCTTAGTGAGCATTTATTGGCAGGACCTGGGCCAGGGTGGCACAGGTGCGAGGAGGTTGCGTGGTTGGCAATGTGTGTGTCCCTCGCCACGTCCTTGACCAGTGTGGCAGCGAGAGCAAGGAGGTGGCACGGGAGTCAATGTGAGGTTCTATTACCGAGACCTGGGCCTGGGTGGCAGCCAGTATGGGGTGGTGCACTAGCCCATGCAAGCTCCTATTCTGAGGACCTGGCCCAGGGCAGCAGCAGTAGCGAGGAGGTGGAGCGCTGGCTGAAGTGACTGTCTATTGAAGGGACCTGGGCAAGGATGGCATCAGATTTTATGAGGTTGCTGGTGAGAGTGTCTATCGCCACGACCAGGGCCAGGGTGGCAGCAGGCGGGAGGATGTGGCACGGTGGCTGATGTGAGCATCTAATAGCAGGAGCTTTCCATGGTGGCAAGAGGAGTGAGGAGATGTAGTGTAGCTGATGTAAGTGTCTATTGCCAGGGCCTGGGCCAGGGTGGCAGCATCATCAAGGAGGTGGCAGAGAGGCCGATGTGAGTTTCTATTGCTAGGACCTGGGCCAGGGTGGCAGCAGGTGTCGGGAGATGGAGCAGTGGCCAATGTGAGCATCTATTGCCAGGATCTGGGCCAGGGTAGCAGAATGCGCGAGGAGGTGGAGCAATGGCAGACGTGTCTATTGACGGGCTCAGGTAGGATTTTCTCGGAATTATATGATGAGGTAAGTTAATGGAAAATAAATTATGAGGTAAGAAATATGTGAACATATAAATGCAGAAAGCATGTTTTAATATAATTTTTGTGTGTGTGAACAAATGTTGAAATAAGAGGAAAGATTTACGGAACCAAGTTTTGGTTTGGACTGCAGTACCAAATGTTACACTGAAAATAAATCCTGTTCTGTCCTGTTGTGTTATTCCGCTATATGTTTGTGTACCCTTGTGTGTTTGTGTTTTTCCTGTCTTTATGTGTTTAGCTAACAAGATTTATGTTGTAGAAGTTTACTAATACTAAGCTACATTCACAATGATGAGGAATACTGTTATCCTCAAATATAACTTTCATTAATAATATGTTATTTACTTTGTAAAGGGAATTAGACGATATTTTCGAAAGGTATTCTGATTTTTTATGTAATTACTTATGTCCTAATTCCTGTAACTCTGATGTGTATGTTTATTTCTTTTCTTTTGTAAAGCCTGTATTATTACAAATGTTATCTGTATTATTATATTTTTAATGATGTTTTCTGTACCTTGTAATTGTATTCTCATGTTATAAAATTGTAATTGACACCAGTTCATCAAATTAAGTGACTTGTAAGCATTCATCCCATGAGCACATTTCTGTTGGTCATAGTATATGCACAACATGTGAGAAGCTGGGACTATTAGTGTTTGCACGTGTGTTAATAATTCAGCAAGGGAGTGGTTATCAGCATTGCTGGTTCGAAGGACAATTCCAGAAACATTGTGAGTGCATAAGTAGTGGATTATTGACTTGACAGATCGCTGCTGGCAGCCTCTACAAGTAGTGCAGTGGGTCTGCGCCTGTGATGGCCCACCAATACCATACTATCTACCAGGACTACAGTGGAGCTGCACAATGATGACCTACCTACCAATATTCTTCAAAAATTCGAATAACTCTGTTGTGGGTTTGCTCTGTCAGCACTCTTTCCGTTGGATGGACAACACTACTTCTTCTAGTTTGCATGGAAATCCACTACTTCTGTGTGCATTTTCTTTTACTGCTCAGACATTGAGGGAAAAAAAAGACAACTCTAATTACTATTTTGATGAATGATCAGGACTGACTATACGAGAAAAATTTTTGCTTTTGATCAACATTGCATTAATAAGTATGTGCATTTGATATCTTTGTTATCGCGGTAATCGGAAACGTTCGATTCCACCAGTCTGCTTTCACCAATGACGTCACCAATATGGCGGAAACGACCATTCACAACAAGTCCCATATCGTGACTATGACGTCATTACGTAACCATGACAACAAACACAAAAAGAGATCGGAAAACCATGAAACACATATTCCTCCAAAAATATAATGAAACTAACGAGACAAGCGGCAAGGGAAGTGTTCGATTCCATTATTGTTGTTTTGTTGTGTTTTTGGAGGTAGTAATGATTGTGGACGTGGTTGTAGTTTTGGGTTTTATCATTTGGGATCGGTAGTTTCTTTTGACCTATATAACTCAAAGCAAGTGATCGGTTCCAGTGAATATCGTTTTTAGTTGATTTTGAGAAGGTTGTATCGTTTTATTTTATCGTTTTTGTCGTTTGGTTTAGTGGCGTGTGTTTATTTTTAGTTTGTCCCCACCCAGAAACCCCCAATTTCCCCCGCTTGTCACGTTAGTTTCATTATATTTTTGGAGGAATATGTGTTTGATGGTTTTCCGATCTCTTTTTGTGTTTGTTGTCATGTTTACGTAATGACGTCATAGTAGCGATATGGGAGTTGTTGTGAATGGTCGTGTCCGCCGTATGGGTGACGTCATTGGTCAAAGCAGGAGGGTGGAATCGGACGTTTCCGATAACCCTAACTTTCCACAATTGCAGTTCTCAACTTTTACTGCAGTGAGACACAAAATCGACATATTTGTAAGATACTGACTCACCTTTTGCAATTTACAACAGGCAGCACTATGATCATAAACTAAGCAATACTTTATAAGCCTCAGTTTGAAGAACTTATAGTTTTCAAAAGTAACAGCAAATTGTTTTAATGCCTGTTTCAACTACTCTACTGCTTTATATTCAATTATTTACTTTAGTCTTTCGAAAGCAGTTCTGATTGCAAGATTACTTTCAACAAACATAATTTACTTCAGTACACTCTTTTACCACATTAACTTTAACCTTCTTTTTACTATATTCAAGATGCATTAATCAGTAAAACACTAGGCATTAATATTTTTTCAATACTCAGTGATCACTTCAGCATGGGAAGCATCCTAAGTGGATATGTGACAGAGGATAAATCAAGGTAACTTTTCATAGATAGTCCTTTTTTTGCCTTATAACTGAAAACAAATCATCCACATGAGCTGATCTTTCACAGCACATTTCTACAGTTCTTCTGTTCCGTTATAGTGATTGTGCAATATGGTGGCGAGTGCATGGTGGTAGGCGGATTTGCAGGTAGAAATGCTGGACTCTGTCTTTTCTTGGTGGCGATGATACATACAAATTCCAGAATAGTTCCAGCTATTTATCCACCCATCCGAGGCTTTGGCACATTGGAAAATGGCACGAAAAGCCTCTCTCGGCACCAGCACAATACACAACTTTTACATGAGCAGATGGCGGGTAGGTAGCTCGTCCCAGACTGATTTTTTTTCCTCTATTGGATTTCGATTCCCCCCGAAGGGGGCGGGCTGGCTGCAACTTAGTACGCCGCTCTTCAGCCTGCATAATTTTTTAAACATAACAAACAATAAAAACAGGCGATAAAACGGTGATGTAAAATGTACAACAGCGGAAAATTGTCGATAGTTAAAACATAAAACAAATGGTGGGCGATGATAATAAAATACACAGGGAGCAGACAGGGAAAATAGTAGACAGACAGTTAAAAAACACGGCGACAGTCTGGCTTGACAGCATCATGTCCGTTTGCAACGCTTCAGAGGGAGGTGGATATGGAAGGCGAGGTGGAGGGCATGGCACTCGAGGATCTGGAGGGACTTATAGAATTTGGGCAGGGCTGATATCCAGGCGGGACTGGCATAACAGAGGGTATGACGGATTAAGGATTTGTAGGTGTGAAGTACGGTAGAGGGGTTCAAGCCCATGTCCGGCCAGAGAGTCCCAGACTGACTCTTCCATCCACCTTTCTATCCACGCCAACCACATTTTGCGTGCGTTACAAAGTTCCATCCCGGAGGGGAACCACACCATATTTTATATCATACAATAATTAAAAGCCCTTAGTGAAGGACAGTAATTTACATAACAGCAAACAGTCACTTTAAATAAAATAGATCAGTTACACATATTGGTATTTCTGCAAAAAATTATTCACACAGAAATTACAATTATATACAGTAAGTTTTGTCTCCTCAAAATGAGGCAAAGAATTTAAATAACAGAGACACTACATCGTATAGGAATAAACCATGACATCAAAGTTTTTAGAAAGTAAAAGGCGAACACTCTTGTGGTATCAATACAATCAAAGAATATTTACAATGTCTTAATGACAGAAGGTAGAACAGACAAGAAAGAAAAATTTATGTCGGTAGAGCTATGGGGTTCTGGTGTTACAAGGTTACGGACAGAACGGAAAATATGGGCTAAGTAGAAAATTGTTGAAGTCGATGAAATTGTTCCTTTTGCGTAGGGAAAGGTCCACAAACCGTTATTCTTCTCAACCTGTTGCTGATTTACAGCTTTCAGTAACTGCCAGACGTATACGACAAATGTCAAATAACAAACCTCATGCATTCAAGAAACGACTGCAAAAACTGCTGTAACACCCAAGTATTAACAGGCTAGGCTGGAGTTTGCTGAGAGATGTACATCACGGTCTACAGAATGGAATAAAGTGATCTTCAGTGATGGGAAGAAGTTTCATATATCTGGGCCAGATGGAATCTGAGAACAGAGCAGCAGGTAAGAACTAGGAGAAATTTTAGTAGTGGAAGTATTATGATTTGGGCAGCATTCTGCATAAAAGGTGATTCATGCCTTGCTTGGCCGAACACGAGATGGGATGGGAGTATAATGTGAGCCTGTGTTCCGATTTCTTTTGGATGAAACTGAACGTGCCGTGTGTTTTGTCCGGAATCGCTTCTACAAGGAGCACGTATCAGTGGCGAAGCTCATAACTTTCAGCACTTGGTACGACAGTCGTCATAACAAACATAGGAACCATAACCGAGACACATGTTCCTTTATATCTGGTACAGTAGAGCAGAAATTTGTGGGATCTCTACTCATGACTGCTCTGTTATCTTCCTATTATTCGTGGAAGTTCTGCTTATGCTGTCTCATTAAAGACCAATTTTATGGTTCTTTCCAATGTTTCAGCAAAACAAATCATGTAATTTCATAAAAAGAAAATTCTGTCTCATAATTATGCAGTTCTACTCGTAAGAAAATAACTTGCAGAAACAAAAATAGCCAAATGATATTTGCAGTATACACTATCAAATGCAACCACTACCAACAAAAATTAAATTTCGAATTTTTGAAATACACTGTCTGACAAAAAGAGGAGCACCGAATAGGGGAGCAGGAAGGAATGTGCAAAATCACGGACTGAGACAGTAGGTGGCGTTACTGAAGGGACTACCAACTCGAGTCACAATCACAGTGAACTTGACAGAATGAGCCTACCTATCAGCATGATAAAGCACCACCTCTGTCCTGCATGCATGCACTGATCTGGTTACAAACGTTATCATTACCATGTGGTATCCTGTCCTGGGATAAAGCTGGCCAACAAATATTCTAAATTAAGTAATAAAAAGGCATACCAACAGTCGTCCTTACTATGTATGGTTCGAGTTTTCCGTGCTTCAGTACGCCATCTTCACGCCTTAACTGATGCTGATGAGGTTAACACCTTCCATATACACGACTTATCAGTGGCCAACATCTATAACAATCACCCTAGAGTGAGCTATAAAACCCTATTTTTCAATGTAACCTCCGTTTAGTGGGGCTGTCTTACGCTACCTTACTGGGAGGGCCTGTATGGTATCACTCTACCGGCCGATGTCGGATCCAAAGTCTCGCTTCATTAGTAACCTTCCCATCATCCACGTACTGCTTCCCACGGTCTGCTTCGTTCGTTGGACCAAACAGATGAGACTCGGAACGTGCGAGAACCGGGCAGTGTGGTGGACGAGGAAGAACAGTCCAATAAAGTTTAGTGGCGATGGTGAAGAAAAGTTATCACGATCAACTTCGTAGCGCTCAAGCAATTCGGTATAGATGATCCTTCATTGCTCCTTATTGACTTCTATTAGGCGGCAAGGTGCACATTGAACTCGCATCTTTGAGTAGCCCAAGTGATGGACGAATGTGTCAGCACGACCAACAGAAACGTCCATTTGCGCAATGAGGTGTCTGATTGTGATCTGTGGATCACCTCAAATGAGTGTATGAAGATGGTATCTCCTCTTAGCCAGGGTGGCAGAAGGCAGAAGGAGGTGGTGCGGTGGCCAATATGAGTGTTAACTGCCAGGATCTGGGCATGGGTTAAAGCAGGTGTGGGGAGGTGGTGTGGTCGCAGGGCCAGGGCCAGGGTGGCAGCATGAACGAGGAGGTATCACAGTGGTTGATTTGATCGTCTATTGCCAGATCCTGGGCCTGGGTGGTAGCAGGCTCGAAGAGGTGGAGTGGTGGCTGATGTGAGCATCTATTGTCAGGACCTGTGCACGATGGCAGCTGTTGTGTGGAGATGGCACAGTGGCTGATGTAAGCATCTATAGCCAAGACTTAGGGCCAGATTGGCAGCAGGCACAATGAGGAGGACCGGTCTCTGATGTGACTGTCTGCTGCCAGGATCTGGGCCAGGGCTGTATCAGGAGCAGTGGCCAATGTGAACGTAGAGGGTAGCAAAATGCGCGAAGTGCTGGAGCGATAGCTGATGTGTGTGTCTATTGCCAGGACCTGAGCCAGGGTGAAAGCAACCTCGAAGAGGTTGCACGGTGGCCGATGTGAGCGTCTGTTGTGAGGACCTGGGCAGGGATGCTGCAGTTGAGTGGAGCTGCCACAGTGGCCGATCAGTGGATCTATAGCCAGGATTTGGGCCCAAGTTGGCAGCATGCATGATGAGGTGGATTGGTGGCTGATGTGAGGGTCTATAGCCAGGACCTGGGCGAGGTTGGCAGCAGGCTCGAGGAGGTAGATTCGAGGCCAATGTGAGCATCTGTTGTCAGTACCTGGGCCAGTGTGGCAGTAGGGGTTATGTGATAGAGCGGTGGTCAATGTTAGTGTTTATTGCCAGGACCTGGGCATGGGTGGAAGCACGTTAGGGGAGGTGGTTTGGTGGCAGATGTGAGCGTCAATTGCCACGGCCTGGGCCAGGGTTGCAGCATGCGCTAAGAGGTGGCACAGTGGTTGATTTGATCGTCTATTGCCTGAATCTGGGCCAGGGCGGCAACAGGTTCGAAGAGGTGAAGCGGTGACTGATTTGAGCATCTATTGTCAGGTTGTGGGCCACAGAGGAAGCAGGCACGAAGAGATGGAGTGGAGCCCAATTTGAGCGTCTATTGCCAGGCGGCCATGGCAGTAGCAGTTGAGAGGAGGAGGAGCGGTGGCTGATGTGAGTGTCTATTGCCAGGACCTGTGTAATCGGATGACCGGAGTGGGTGACGTGCTTGTGCTTGTAAGGCGTGGCTGGGTAGAAGTAGGTTGCTGTTTTTAGCAATCTTCTCTAGATGCTACAGTCTGGAACTGGGCGAGCGCTTCGGTCGCAGGTTCGCATTCTGCCTCGTTGATGGATGTGTGTGATGCCCTTAGGTTAGTTAGGTTTAAGTAGTTATACGTTCTATGGGACTGATGACCTCAGTTGTTAAGTCCCATAGTGCTCAGAGCCATTTGAACCACTTTTTGTCTCTTTTCCTTTTAAAAATCCAAGTTGTTTTTGCGGTAATTGTTTCTTTTCACAACACTATTCTTAGCGCCATATTACTGTTAAATATTATATATATATATTTCTGGTACCTTCGCAACATAGTAGTATGGCGAAAGGCCCTTATGACTCGCGTTTATCAGACCTTTTTCCAGATTTGTGCATCGGGACGACACGACAAGCGTTTAGCGATTCGGTTTTGATCTTTCGTGTCCATACACTACCGCAAAATTTGAGCAACAGCAGTTCCCTCTTGAATGGGATGTGTCGTAGCGTGGATAGTCAGTATAATCCGGACCAGGTGCAGTGTCCTTCCCTCGGGAGAGCGCGATCTGGAGTTCCTCCAGCGAAAATAGTTGTGTAACCACACTTCTTCTCTCTTTATTCCGCCTCGCTTCCTGTCCGTTACGGCATGTAGAGCTGTCATACACAAGAATGATTCTAAAAGTTTGTCGGATGTCTGTTGTCTGAACGGTTTTAATGTTCTGTATTACATTGCAGACCCAGGTTAATGCAGTTTCTTCGCCGACTGGAGGGCAGAAATTGCCACGATTTTCGTTTATTTGGGCTTGAATATTTTCTTGGTTGCAGCTTGTGCTTTCTCAAGGGCAAGAAAGCTTGTATCATTAGAGATATTTTTGTATTTTCTTACTGCCTCCTTGCGTGACATTCTGAACCTCACAATCAGGGTGACAGTCGAGTAGTAGTCCGCATATGTCCCTTTTCAGGTGTTGAGACTTCCGCTGCTTCTTTGATAAGTCACACCGAGACCTCATAGTCTCTTTCATGATTCCCAGTATAGGTGATAGATTCCAGTTTTTCTTCCAGTAGTATTTCGAAGAAACTCCAGTGGGTTTTCTTTGTGTTCCGAATCTAAAGTATGTGCTATCACTTTGCAAGTTGTTCTGGTACGCAGTGCAAAGTATGCTATGCTCAAGTCGACTGCCGTCGGAGCTTCATTCAGTCGGACTATTCGTGTGGGTGAGCCGTCATTTAGTGCTGTAAGGTTTTCCGAATACAGTACGTCCACTAGCATTTTTCCCCATTGCGTTGGCATTTCCGCAGCTCCACAGTGCACAGCGGCCGTTACAGTCACCTAGGAGCAGAAGGGGTTTTCCGAAGGAGGCCGTGATTGTTGTTAACTGCTGTTTGGAAAGGATGTCATTATGTGCTTTGTGTGCTGAGATCAAATTCAGAGGGATACCCACCGTTTGCAAGCATCCTGCCCAGTGCCCGTGCCGGCCGGAATGGTCGAGAGGTTCTAGGCGCTACAGTCTGGAGCCGCGAGACCGCTACGGTCGTAGGTTCGAATCCTGCCCCGGGCATGGATGTGTGTGATGTCCTTAGGTTAGTTAGGTTTAAGTAGTTCTAAGTTCTAGGGGACTGATGACCACAGCAGTTAAGTCCCATAGCGCTCAGAGCCATTTGAACCACTTTGAACCAGTGCCCATACTGACAACGGAAAAGTGGATATCTTGTTTTACCAACAACGCTCCACCGCCTTAGCCATCATCTCTATCTTCTCTGATGACAGGTTAGCCCTGGAGTGCGAATGATTCGTTCGGTTTCAACCACGTCTCTCGTACATTTTGAGGTACACAGCCAAGCCGGTGCATAGCAACGATCCTGTCAATGAAGACCAAAAAGCACCGAACACTGGAAATTATTCGTGTTGCTGCACATTTTTATTCAGTGGTAGCACGTTGTAAAACATTATCGTTTACATCCAGTGTATTGTTCTATAAGATGGTTATTTGATCGGTCTGGCAAAGAAAGCATTAAAAATGTTTTATGGGATGAACAATTCACCTTATTTCTCTACATAGTCTCCTTTGAAGGATGTGAACCTGGCCCAGCTATCCTCCAGGTTTTTGATCTCGGTAGACAAATACATTCTGCCAAACTGTGCAAAATACTCGTTGACTGCAACTGTCACTTCCTCATTTGATGACTGTTTCTTCCGACCAAGCCAAAGTCTGAAGTTAGGGAACAGGAAGAAGTCACTTGGGGATAAGTCTGATGAAGAGGGTTGGTGACGAAAACCATTTCAGAGCCCAGTTCAAGCACTTCCACTATTGTTAGCACTGATACGTGTAAATGGTGCAATAACCTGGTGAAACAACACTTTTGTGACTGCAAACCTTGGTCTTTATTTAGCCAACACAAGTTTCAAATGATCCAGCAATGAAGCGTAACGGGGTCCAGCCCTGGTTCTGTCTTTTACGAAGTAATATTGAAAGGTGGCTACACTGAGCCACAGCGCCAGAGATTGCGCCAAAGAGTATTATTCTGCCGCCTCCACTGGCAGTGCTTGTCGAGAACTCGTAGTAGAGAGTGCTTGCTGAGATGTCGTAGTGAAAAGTTCTTGTCGAGAAGTAGTAGTGGAGAGTGCTTGTTCCATGTTTTATGCAGTTGTTTGATGGGCTAGACAGCAGATGTTGTTCGAATGGAGATATTGTAATGATCAAAGTGCTTTTTGTCAATATATATGAAGGTAAAATATTCCCTGTTTTTTCATTATTTCAGTGTCTTAAATAATGCGTCATTACAGGTTCAGTCAACAAAGCATCTGGCTTGTGTTCTTGTATTAGAGTGTAATTCTGGTTTTCTTGCGCAATTATAGTATTTCTATTTTTTTAATTACTTCAGTATAAATGGTATTTAAAATTTCTTGTCTTATTGAAGAAGAACCGTGCCAGATGTGTACGTTGAATCACACTTCCACACACAGAACAGCGACACTTGTGCCTTGTTGTTTCGTAGCTTTCATAGTTGCTGGGGACTTAATTAATTAACTGTGTTAACGGAAATTTCGTTTCATTCTTTGTTGTTGTTCTATGCAGTCAGATTGCGTACTAAAACTAGTCAGGGCCAACCGTTTACGAGACTTCGTAATCGGACTTTAAAAAGTATTTGCATTATAAATAATTAAGCCCCCATGCAATATATGAGGATTATTCCTTGGGATTCACAAATAACAGTTGCCATCACCTTACCAACTGACGAAATGGTCTTTGTGTTCTATGGTGCACTTTCACCAGCCTTTTTCCATGGTTTCGACGGGTTTTTCGACGCTGGTGTATAAAAATCTGATTGTTTCAGGTTAGATCAGTAGTCACAAATCGGCGCAAAAAGTCTCGCGGATTCCGATAAAACATCGACAGACATACTGAATGCTGTGCCGGATGTGATTTTTGTTGACAGTGTTCAGCAGATTTCGGCAATGCAGAGGGATGGAGCCAGGATGCATCCCGTAACCAGCATATGCTCATGCACATGCGTAAACTGCAGACATATTTACCATCAAGTATTCACTCTTCCAAAACGCAAGAGACGTCCAGTTCATGTCAATTCGCTTCGGTCTAAACATATTCGTATACTCCATATAAACCATTGAAGACCATCCTGCAGAATCTGTTCTATCAATGAGTTATTGGTGTTTGACCGCGATGAGTTTAACAGCTGTGTAGTTTGCAAGCATACAGACGAGGGCTGCCTCCATAGCCTCCCATATGTGGAATGGAAGCGCTCATTAATGCTCGAACATATGAACAAAGATACTGTCCTCCAAATAAATTTTTTGCATCAAGATACTATAAAAATGCATTACCCATCTCATGGAAACATCTGCTACTGTTGGAACTGCTTGCCTTTTCTAAAGCCTACATATAAGCTCCCAGCCCAGAAGAGACGACTGCTTCTCATCCAACAGATCGAAAAACTGATCTAGTTTACGAGTTCACCGCTAGAGTACACTTCGATAGGTCACGTGGTCACATCATTCAGCCAATAGGAGCACAGCATAATGATGACGTAGGTGGCTTGTATATAAGGAGGATTCAGCAGCTCCTCTACCTCTGTTCCAGTCAGTCAATTAAGATGAGGCGTCACATGCCGCAGCAGAATAGGAGGAAGGAGCAACAGAAAAGTAAGTCTCAAAATTATTACTATTATTATTATTTCTGCGCCAACAACATATGATGCTTATGAATATTCGTCTTTGTCCTGTAGCTGCACCCCTGACGTCAGCATCAGCAGGTTCCAACCTGTCCCAGTCCACTCACGTGAAGACCTCAGACTGGTCCACGCAGGATCCTGTAGCGCAGCTTCTCAGCATGCTGAAGCAGGATAGCGAGGTGTTAATGTCGGTGCCAGAGGCTACGGTTGACGGAGCTTCACAGTACTGGGCTCCTTCCTACGCACCATCCATTGATCGTCGCCCAAGAGACCTCCCGCCATCAGTACAAGAACAGCAGGCTAACCGCACTGGTGTGGATGTCCTCGATGAGAAGATACCTACTGCCAGTGCGCCTCAACCTTTACTATTCGCCTCAAGCTATGTGTTAACAGTTAGTGCTTCAAAACATCTTCTTGTAGGACTTGAAGTTTCACAATATCGTAGCTTGTCGACTGTGCACAAAAATATTAAATTGAAATTATCTGACTGCGAGTGGCATGAACTGAGTCATGTAAAACACAGATCAAGAAACATGTGACTACCGAATATTATCCACCCCAATCCTACCAGAACATGTACTGCGGCACTCTAACTGTCAGTATTCTATCAGTGGTGCTACACTATGAATTAAAAGTGCGGACGGTTATAGTATATTCACGCAGCACTCGACTGTTGATAACTTGTTCAATGTAGACATGGCTGTAACTAGTATGATAGAGAGACTAAATAGATGGTGTCCACATGTTCAAGCAGTATACAGTGATGTCATTAACTGAATTCACACATGTAGCATCCACACAGAAGATATAGAACATTGTTTTAGTACCTGTATAACACCAGTGCCCAAGTCCTATGCTATTCCTCGAATAGGTGCTGAAAATGTTGAAGTCAAATTCACTGATGGAATACCAGACTATTGCAATGCACCAATAACATTACGAGATATACGTGCTGCATTTGAAGTGTACAAAAAGCAGCTATTTTCCAAATACTGTACTTCTGCTGCGCCGTTTAAAAAAGAATCAAGTAATTTTTTCTCATGCTGATCATATTTGTTAATATTTTAATAAATAAATATATTTATAATATTAAATTTGTGGTTGTGTTTTTATTTGTCAAGACAAAATGTCACCTACGTTAATCTACATGACACCGTTCCCTTTAAATATACCACTTGGAGTTCATTCTAACGTGTAGCCGTTCTAGCTCAGCTGGTAAGGTGACTGCGCTACAGTGGCTACACACACAGACACACACACACACACAGACACACACACACACATTCTTTATCATATAAAAGCCTACTGCAGGCCAGGACCTCGCACAGTAGGCATCAAGGCAGGCAGGGTGAAACAGCTTCGCTGCAGGGACTTCGTTGTAGGTGACTGGTCCTGTGATGATGACCAAGACCAGAAGACCAATAAGAATGGACCACTCCTTCGTGACAGCATACGAGCGATAATTCCAGGCCCTTCCAACTGTGGTAAGTCATATGTCCTCATGGCTCTGTTAACGCACATAGACAGAGTCCGCTTCGAGGACCTTTTCGTCTTCTCTAAAACACTCTTTCAGCCCAAGTACCAATTATTGAAGAAAATATTAGATGGAGTAGATAGTGTAACGTACAGATCATTCAGAGAAACGACATCCCCCCACCTGAGGAGGTAAAGCCTAACACTGTCTTCATATTTGACGATGTCGTTGTTGAAAAGCAAGATCAAACCCGTAAATATTTCTGCTTTGGCCGTCATATGAGTGTTGATGTATTTTATCTGAGTCAGACGCATTCCAGGATCCCAAAACAGTTGGTGAGGGATAACGCCCACCTCATTATAGCATTCAAACGAGACAATCTCAATTTAAAGCACATTTACCATGCTCACGAAGGGACCGACATGTCATACAATGAATTTGTAAAGATATGCGCTGATTGTTGGAACCACTCACAATACGGGTTTCTCGTTATTGATAAAGCTCGCAAACTGAATGACGGTAGGTATAGCCGGAACTTCTAAGACTTTCTCCATATATAAACGTGCAAAATAGCTTAGTTCATCAGTTGACACTACAGCATGGACAAATTCGCACGCATGGCGCACGCTCAGTCTGAGAGGTTAGGTGTGCAGAGACATAATGCTCGCATATACACCGATATCAGATTTAACAATCTTGGGGCGAGACTCCTTAAGGTTGTAAGGGAATGAAAGGACACTCAGAAACTTCTTGTAATTAACCAATACCGGACAGAGAACAGAATTAGCGCAATTGAGCGGCAGATAGAAGCCGAGGCTGTTGTTATTGAAGAAGGAAGCATACATAAAACCACGTGATATTCAGAGCTCTGATTAGTATACTTCGAGATGTCGAGAAAGCATAAAGTCATCCATTCGCGCAAAGCAGTTCGATATAAATTACGTTTGCTGAAGTACAATCACCAACAATGCGACAATCTTCCAAAGAAGAAGGACCACTAGCCTTCACCCATAAGTGAATGCTGGAATCAGAATTTATCTTACAACGTCTACGACAAGACAAAGACAAACTCCCGTGCGGAAGAAGGTAGGAACCCTCACTAGCAATAATAATCTCAGAAACAGATATAGTACGATAAGCTAAGATTTCCCGAGTTTCAAACGATTCCAAACCGGCTCTTCCTGCATTGTTACAAGCAACGAAAGCTACAGTTAGCCATCCGTTACGCAAACTAGAAGAAGAAGAAACTTTCATTAAAGAAAAATTTAACCTCGCACCACAAAATAAAGTGGGTCCATGAATAAGAACAAATTGAGTAGTTTTACCAACTCCTCTTACTTCGTTCTTTTTACCCTTCGCAGAAGATGTCGAAGCACCAAGAGTGCCGTCCACATTGACAAGTGATTTGTAAACATATCGATCGCGAGCAAACTCTAAAAGAAACTTTTAAACCTGTTACAGAATCTATCACCAAAATGGCTTCGCATGATAATGATCCAATAGCAGAATTCACCAACCAGTGTCCACCCGTTAAGATAGACAGAACATTTGGTGTCAGCAGGGAGAGACCGTACATGCTAGGCTCTCAAACTATAAATTTATCCGATAGCACAATACTCATCCAGGATACAGAGTTTAAAAGAACGCCTGGCTTAATGAACCCAATCTTCCTAAGGCCATCAAAAAACTTAAAATACTCTGCCGATGATCGCAAAGTCTATCGTGAAATACTTCACTTGACTTATCTGTATAAAAATCCCGACGGAACACTGAGATAGCCAGAAAACTCTAAATACTCGGCCATTATACAACCTTTACTGAATGAACAACCTAAAAGGATCGGTGAGGGTGTAGACTTCCAGCATAAAGGAGTGATCAATCAAGTCCCGCAGTATATTACCGTGACCCAAATGAACTAATAGACAGACTTCGACTGTTGATGGCTTCGGCTGCTGCGGGCAATACAGCTCAAAGGTTGTTTCGATAATCTCTGGGCTTCGAGAGAGAGGTATCATCGAATAAGTATGGAGACAGTAGTTCGAGAACTGCACAAACCAGCACGCAAAACATACCCTCTCAGGCATGTTATGATTAAAGGGCTGGATGCCTTGTGGCAAGCTGATCTTGTAGATATGAGTCAATATTCACATGATAATAATGGAATCAAATACATTTTAATGGTTATTGATACATGCTCTAAATTCGCATGGGCATTACCTGCGAAATCTAAAGCTGGTAGACATGTTGCTTCGGTGTTTGAGCATTTGCTGCTGACAGGAACGAATCGATGCCTGGACAATCTTCAAACCGATCACGGTGGCGAGTTTCACAATGAACATTTCAAGACTGCTATGGAGCGGTACGGGATACATCACTACTCTGCGTTTACCCACCTGAGAGCTAGCATCGTGGAGCGTTTGAACAGAACAGTCAAAGCTCAAATGTGGATGCGGTTTAATCTTCAGGGTTCGTACAAGATGCTAGATATCCTCCCACAGATAATTTCACGGTATAATCGAACCAAACATAGTACTATAAAAACGAGATTGAGGTTCGCGATAATTCACTAATGGACAAAGTATATTTCCGCGTTAAAATACTGGACCCTCGAAAACAGAGGTTCAATGTAGGCGACTTAGTACGTTTTTCAAAACAGAAGACAGCGTTCGAGAAATTGTACTTACCAAACTGGTCCGCGGAGATATTCACAGCATCCAAAGTGCAGAGAACTAACCCTAGGATATACAGTATATCTTAAAGGACGGCAATGGTGAAGAAATTGCAGGATGCTTTTACACGGAGGAATTGCAGAAGAGTTCTGATCAAGATGTATTCTCATCGAACAAATTTAATATTATAAATATATTTATTTATTAAAATATTAACAAATATGATCAGCATGATAAAAAATTACTTGATTCTTTTTTAAACGGCGCAGCAGAAGTACAGTATTTGGAAAATAGCTGCTTTTTGTACACTTCAAATCCAGCACGTATATCTCGTAATGTTATTGGCGTATTGCAATAGTCTGGTATTCCATCAGTGAATTTGACTTCAACATTTTCAGCACCTATTCGAGGAATACCACAAGACTTGGGCACTGATGTTATACAGGTACTAAAACAATGTTCTATATCTTCTGTGTGGATGCTACATGTGTGAATTCAGTTAATGATATCGCTGTATACTGCTTGAACATGTGGACACCATCTATTTAGTCTCTCTATCGTACTAGTTACAGCCATGTCTACATTGAACAAGTTATCAACAGTCGAGTGCTGCGTGAATATACTATAACTGTCCGCACTTTTAATTCGTAGAGTAGCACCACTGATAGAATACTGACAGTTAGAGTGCCGCAGTACATGTCCTGGTAGGATTTCCATCATCAGAAAACAGTTGGACTGACGCCGACAAGTTGGTATATAACAGGGAGCCTAGTCCTCTATCTTTCCAGTAGCGTACCATGCACGATAGGAGGCACATCATAATAAGAGTTGGAGGTGGTGTTCTCGACAAATTGCCTGTTGAATTACATATCCCTGGATATAGCTTTTGTGGGCCTGGATCAAAGCTTCAGAAACGCCTGGCACGTGGTGATAAAGGTATTAACCTACTAGACGAAGCCTGCCTTGAGCACAACCTCACATACACTGCAAATAAGGATCTCTCAGCACGCCACGTCGCCGATCGAATATTAACAGATAAAGCCAAGCAAATAAGGCGAACAAAAGATCTCGGAATAGGCCAACGCGTTGCTGCATTCGTAGTTGATAAAACAATGCGATGTTTGGGTGATGGGGTGATGAATTTCAGACGAATTATGAAAGCAGCGCGAACAGCTTTGAGGACGAAGAACAATAAGAACAAGCCAGGTTGCTTGAAAAACTGTATTCTCACTTCGATGTGTGCAGCTAAACGTGTGTTGAACTGTGGGACCAAGAAGAAGAACAAGACTTCAATTAAACCGCCTATGGTCCTACCACTACCAAAGACTTCAGGTGGAATTATCCCGTTCTTCGTTCCAGCCCTTGCAGCCCTGTCCGCTGTAGGTTCGCTTACAGGCAGGGCCACAGCTGTCGCCAAAACGTTGTAAACGCGCAGAATGCACAGGCACAACTAGAGGAAGCCAAAAGACATAATCGCGCTATGAAGGCAGCGGCCATCGGAAAAGGTCTCTACTTGAAACTATACAGGAAAGGATTAGGTCTTTTCATAAATAAAAAAAGAAGTCCTTTAGTTATCCTACCTGACGGAGCGTTCACGAATAAAGATCTAGTTCCTGCATTCCGAGGGGTCCTTATGCGCGATACATTACCGAAGACCATGTGGCGGACTAATGAGCGCGGAATTGTAAATTTAGATGTTGCTGGGGGTCCTGGGACCCATTGGGTGGCGTATGTTAAGAAAAGTGCAGATACAGCGCAGTATTTCGATTCATTCGGGGATTTACAGCCACCTAAAGAATTACAACGCTACTTCACCAGCAAAAGACGCGTCTTCTACAATTTCCGGTGATATCAGGACTTTAACACATACCTGTGTGGGCATCTCTGCGTTATGTTCCTCATCACAGCGACGGCGAACCCTCCGAATGCGCGCTATATTTAGACCGAGAAGTGCCGAATGCGCGCTTTCTCCTGTCCTCGTCAGAGCAGGTGAGCGAGATGTTAAAGACCTGTCATTGAACGGATGACCATCATTTGATGTTTGGATGCAATGTCGTACACTCTGACTTTAAAAGAGCAACGATCAGTATTACGTGCAAATTACTTTCCACCGATTGATTTAAGTGCAGGGTGTGGAGTATTGCGCTAATTGGTCAAGAGACACATAACAGCATTCCAAATATCACAAAGAGCAACAATAAACTTCATCTTGAAATTGACGGCCGGAACGAGATTCTACAAATACAACCTGGTGCCTACGATATTGATGATTTAAACGAAGTCTTAAAAGAGTCAGGAAACGATATTTAACTACGGGCAAACATTAATACCCTTAAATCTGAAATACGGAGAGTGCTACGGTTGACTTTACACAGAAAGACTCAATAGGTCCACTGCTAGGTTTTGCAAACGATCGTGTTTTGGTGAAGGACGCCAGTAAATTTTACGCATCCGATCAAGCTGTAGATATATTCCCAGTGAGCACAATCCACGTTGAGTGTAATATTGCCACAAACTCATGCCTGAATGATAAGTTGATTCACTCAATTTATGGATTCTTTCCTACAGTCAGTACAGGGTATAAAATAGTTCAAGCCCCCACAAACGCTATATATCTCCCGGTGACAGTTCAGACACTGCATTACCTAGAACTGCGCATTGTGGACGAGAATAATCAGCTTGTTAACTTTAGAGGAGAAGAAATCATTGTACGCTTGCATCTAAGGCGAGATGGGAATAAGGTATAAAGCTAGCACACTGAGCTCACAACCCGTCAGTGCATCGCAGAAGGGCAAGTTCATAACACGCCTTAATTACGAATTCCTCACTTCAGCAGGTTTAAAACCACAGAATGACGTCGCTCAACGTAACTCAGTCAGTAAGAGTATGATGACCGAATTATACGTCATGAATACCACTCACACAAACCCTACGCCTCAAGCACATTTAACAAAAATGGTGAAATTAGGATTGTTATCCAGCATCAGGACGCAGTAACACTGCTTTGCAAGAGCTTCCTGTTTCTGGACTGCACATTTAAGAAAGCTGACGGGACTGCGGTAGAGCTCTCGAAGCTCACACAAAATGCTGTAGCATTCCTGTTTCAAGAGATACGTTATGAACTCAATGGAATCGAACTCGACCGCACCTGCAATGTTGGTATTATGCAACCCTTAAGACGTACGTTTCAGCCTCACCCTCTGATTCAAACGGCTTGGAAAATGCTGTGTGGTTCATAGATGCGCTTGATGGTGAGGGGGGACACAGCCGATTTACCGCTTGCATACCACTAAAAATGCTTATGAGTTATTTTGAGGATACGCAGCGAATAATTATCAATGCTAAACAGGAACTTATTTCGGTGCGGAGTGCAAGTGAGAGTAATTAATTCTCTCAAAAAGCTGCAGAGAATGTTCATATCAAGGTTAATACCACAGCATGGAAAACGCCTCACATCACCATTGCCGATGAGGAGCGCTTGAAGGTCTTAAAAGTTCTGAATGCCGGCACCTACCTACCACTAACCTTCCGATCATGGGAGCTTTTTGAATACCCAATCCTACCTACAGCATCCACACATACTTGGGCTATTAAAACATCTGTGCAGTTGGAAGCACCTCGACTCATCATATTCGCATTTCAAACTCAAAGGCGTGGTAATGTATCTAAGGACTCAACTGAATTTGACCCCTGTAAGTAAACTAACACCAGAGTCTACAATGGGACAGCAATGTATACAGTCTGGCATTTGACATGTATGCGGGATTCCGAGCATCTTACTATGAAGGCGTTGAAAATGAGGGATGCCTACTCAGTCAACAGAGGTTCAAGGAGCTAGCACCAATAATTGGGATTGACTGTTCAAAACAGAATGAGATAATTAAACCAGGGCCTGTAGATGTACGGATTGAATTTGAATCTTCAGCAAACTTCCCTGATCAGACTTCGGCGTATGCTCTCGTTCTGCATGATCGTCTTGTTAACTACTGCCCGCTCACGGAGGTACTGCAACGAGTTGTATAAATTAATAGACACTCTGCTAGCTCAAAGACAGATCACGATGTTACCTCAAGGTGTGAGGATCATAGCTGACATTCAAGGATTTTTCTACCATGAGCGCAGGCGATTAATAATTAAAGACTGTGCATTAATAGCATTCATGCAAAGTGATGGAGTAATAGGAACATTTGCATCAAGAGTTGAATCGTCGAAACCATTCAAAGATGTCAAGTGCAATGAGACGGTTAGAAGTGCGACGTGGTTAACAAGATTGTATCACGGAATTCACTGGGATGACCCTGGCATTTCTTATAAAGATTTGGTGCAAGTGCTGCGCGTATTTGATCACAAGGCGACAATCATCTACGTTAAAGGCGATGAGAAGATTACCTGGCTGCGTTCAATCTTCAAGTATCTAGCTATTCAGAGCCTGGAATACTACGATTGTCCACTTCTCCACCAACTTAGACGGCGAACGTGTGAAGAAGAAGAAGAAAATAGTGTTGTGTCTGCATGTGAAAATGTAAAACTACTTTTAAAATGGCTCATAAATAAAAAAAAAATTTCTCCATGAGAATTCTTGTTGTTTTCTTTCCGTGACACCTACAACATAGAAGTAAGTTTATTGATGATAGTGTGCGTGAAGCACATTCCACTGGAGCCACCTGAGCCAGTTTACCTGCTTCCACCTCGTCTGCTCGGCGATGAAAGTGACAGGACCTGAAAGAGGGAAAGTGATAGGGTCCACTTCATCAGATGTCTGCCGTTTAAAGTGACAGGACCTGAAAGACAGTGCTATGGTCTCTTTGCGACCGGCAGACGAAGTCCATGACTCGTCATTCAGAATTCATTTCTGTCTTTAAAGCAGTAAAAACATTATAGGTCTCTCTGCAGTGCACTGTGGCTCTATCAACGTTTTGTGCATATTTATCATTTTTTTAATAAAAAAGAATGATCATGATTGAGGGTGAAATAATAAGAACATTCGAGATTTTTTTACAATAAAATAAGTTAGTTTATTATTGAATTCAGATTTTTTTTACAGTGTTTGCGAAATATCAGTACAATGATTCAGTTTTTTTCACATTATATGAGTTTACAGGTACATTATTTCTTTTCATATAAAATATGAAATTTCTGCTGTTTTGCAGATACATGTTTTACATTATTCATAAGCAGTATATATATATATATATATATATATATATATATATATATATATATATATATATATATATATTACAACTAAAGCAGAGGTGTCACAAGCTAATTACACAATCTTACAAGGTAAATATTAGTATCACTAGTGAAGTTCCATGAGGAAGATTTTTTTAACTAAAGGCATACGTATTTTTACTTCAAGTTAGTGGCTCCAAAACATTTTCTACTACAAAGACCAACTGAAAACACATTTCATTCAAGTAAGTTGGTCTAAAGATATTTTTCCCACTACAACAACCAGGTGAACATATATGTGTCGTTATAAACATTTATTCCAATAGAATGAGATAAATATATATATAATAAATGTAATTGGTGGAACACACATGCTTAAAACTACTTCTGATTGGATGGCTAGTGGCAGGTGAAACGTACAAACTAAAGTCTATAACAACTACTCAGATCGAAGCAAATATGAACTGTGCAAAACTGTATTTTCTCCTTCTTCATTATAAAAGGTGGAAGTGAAGGTGTAAAATTTTATCTTTTTGCTCATATATACATTAATTAGTAATACTCGTCAAGAAATGCATACAAATAAATATATAAAGACTTTTTTAATAATTTTATTTTAGTTTTCTATCTTTAATTTTTTTGTGTTTTTATGATTTTTTTCTTTGGTAGAATAAATAATATTTGTATTTACATACAGACACACTTGACACAGGCTAGCATACATTCACCTACTCAGACATACACGGAAGCATGCAAGCTGATACACACTACAAAACACTCTCATCCAATATTTACACTATGTTGAAATGGTCATACTACTGCTCTGCAAACACTCTCGCCATCTCTCTCTCCCTCTCTCTCTCACTATCTCTCTCTCCCTCTCAATCAGAGTCCCCCACTCCTTGTCTCGCCATAAATGAGCAGTGTGAGCACGAGCGAGTTTCAATGCTATCATCACAGATGACCCTTTTATCATCATGAGGCGACAGACCGATTTTAAACTGCAGCACGCTATCGATCGAATACTTGTTTGCCGTACCATATGTGGTGGCTGCGGCTCAGCACCGCGAACACCACCACGGAGGCATTGCAAATATTCTTTGTTAGACAGGGCTCTCGAGGCCATCTGCTGTACCCCCTTAGCCCGTCTCTGAGTGGGACCTTCCAATGTGCGATATGCATACATCTTGCACCGAAGACCTACAAACTCCACAATCGGCAATCCATTCGACTCGTCTTTCATGAGACCGACAACCTTCTTGTTTTGTGGAACAATGCCATAGGGATTATCAGCCACATAAGAAGACGTGTCGAATTCATTGCCGTGGTACTTAATTACCTCATATGGATTGCAGTTCTTCACCCAATAGATGAAGCTATCTGTATCCATATAAAGTAATTTAGGATCTGCGAAATGAGTTTTCGCGAACTCATAATGAAAGCGGTACATGTGGAGTTTGGATCGGTCTAGTATGCGCATCCCCACATAGATAGGTTTAGTAAACTCTACTGCAGTTTTAGCCATCTCCACAGCAACAAAGTTCTTATTGAAAATGGTGACCCATTTAAAATTTGGTCTGGCAATGCATTTTCATACGCCATAACGCCCATCCCATTGCGTTCTAATAAAAATTTCACGTCGTTCCCTTAAATTCTCCATAGTTTTAACGAAAATTGAATTTATAAAAATCTTTCACAAAGTTACACGATGTGGAAATTCTCTGTCTCGTATTCAGATCAATATACTCCTTCAACCAGGGGGACTGCTTGAAGGAGATGGTCTGGGAGATTTTAACCAGCTCCATACCCAAGCTGAGGCATTGCTGGAGGTTATGATAGTGAATAATTTACCTCTGCTTGTCCCCCAGCATTGTCATCAGTTTCGGTGTGGAGCCTCCTTGCGGAACTAGTTGCTCTGGACACAGCGGCAAATCAGTATGCGCGTCATGCAAACTAATAGGGTATGTGAGTTCTGCCTCCACAACGTATCCTACATCAGAATCGGTAGCCATACCCCCCTCCCCCCTGATTTTTCCACCTAATCCCTTGCATTCATCTTCAGACAGCCACGTAAACTCGCCAATCGGCAGTGATTGCTGCATGGCGTGCCTGTATAAATTATTGATGTCTAGATACATTATGTAACTTGAATCAAGGGATGCTTTGAACCTGTCGCCCATCCGTGGGTTATTTGCTTTCGCATGTTTATGAATACATTGGCAAAGACCCCCATGGATCCCCTGCTCAAAGAAAAGAAGCATGTCAGGATCAGTCAATAATTCGATACTGCACTTCGTTTTCTTGAGCATCATGTCCCAAGACAATCCAGGAGGCGTGTAATAAAAGGCGGAGTCCAGAGAATTTGTGATCATACATCGACTCCGGAACTTCTCGAAAACGTCCGCAAGCAAGCGCATGTTTGTGTCCATGTAAAGCCGTGCATACTCTCCTAAATTAGAAATATTGAATTCCCGCCAGACATTCACGGCATGCTCATACTCTGCATTCGTTATGGCGTGGCCTGTGAGGTTGCTGGAGAATGCAGTTATGTTGGGTAGCCTGGTTTCGTTGAGTTTGTCCATACTATCCACATACTCGTATGGGAAAACCTCCTTCCTAGTCACAAGTTGAAACTTTTCCTCGTCGGGAAATGCAGCTCGAGTGATATGCATTTCCCCATGAGGTAGGGTCCCAACAAGTTTCTGTAGTGTTGCCTGCATAAAACGTATTGTATCGAGGAAGCGCAGCGTAATTCTCGGCGTCATTCGTTTGGAGAATGAAATATACTTCTCGACGCTCTCAGGTAGGACACTCACCTGATTTCTCTCCCAACCGAAATCAGCCGAGTTCTCAACTAGGAAGTGAGCGTCATACCCACTTACGTTATTGAAGAAAACGGGTATGTGTCTAGGTAAGTGGTACTTCAAATTGCATGCGTTGTGAGCTGTGCCACAGAATTTCCCTGTAAGATGGCAGTGATCCCTACAAGGAGTTTCCTCTTTCTTGTCTAACGGCAGCCCAAAAATACGACAATCAGTGGCTTTATTATAGAAATCTTCATTCTCCTTCGGTTTGGTAATGGGATCATTGCCACTGTACAGCGTATCAACTTCTTGTGAAAATTTTTCAAGCTCAGAGAGCAACCAAATTCAAGGGTTATCCCCGACATAAGATTTGTATCGGTTAAGGTTGGTGTCATATGATGATACAATTTGGTACGGTGCCACACATGGGACGTGTTTTCCTGTGAAGGTGGTGTGGGAGGTCGTAGGGTCGCCTTCGCAGCGGGTCACAGGAGCGAGGAGGCACTCAAAGTCGACGTAGACTACAAATAGGCATCGCTGCTGGTGGTGAGCGTTCCTAAACTTCATGAATTTGTTTTCCTCAGTAGGCATAATAACACATACCTGGTCCTTGGAGGTACAGTCTACTAGATGAGTAGCTAATAACTCTTCAGATGAGAAATAATTCAGGCATCTTAAACAAATATGTTTAATACTATGAACACACTATGATCTGTTGATAGTTGGGAGAGGAAAGAAGTCGGGACATGTTCTTGATCCAAACATAGCAATAATTATCACCTTCAGAGAAGAGCAGCATATTTACATGCAGCTCACACTCACCGGCAAATTTGGAGAAATGGTGAGGTCCTATAACAACATGCTTGTCTTGCTCGTCTGACTTGCTTTTCTTCTCCAGGCCATAAACGTGTACTGATATTCCGGTATTTTGTGCCTCGAATTTAGGCATGTCCTGGATTTTGATGGGGAACTCAATACCATTGAAGTTATAACATAAATGAATATTATCACCTACATGGTATGTACTCGGACGTTCAGGATGATCTCTTCTATCGTACTTTCTCTTGCAAGCCAGAATTGACCATGCAAAACAAGTATGATCTTTTCTATTTTCGACATTAATGCATGCGTGCTCATTAGCTATATCTTTAAGGAGCTTGATATAGCTGGACCCTCCATTTAACGGATCGTGGACATGAATATGGACATCCAGGTGTAGAATTCGTCTGAGTGCCTTAGCTGAGCCATTGCTTCCATCTCGGAAATATGACACTCAAGGTGGATTTACGAAACCACTCGGAGATCGATGTGCTCCGCGTTATCACGCCATTATCCCCCCAAAGATAATGGATGCTCATCTCTCCATCACCAGACTGAACTTTGGGGGGATGCGGTAATTCGATATAGAGAACTGTACCACATTTAATGACGGGATAACAAGGGTTTTGGACAACCTTGAGGAACTCTGTTTCCAGGACAGGGAGGCACGCGTTTAATAATCCAACAGGATCGCCGTACCCCGTGCTGGGTTTCCGATTCTAGTGATCGAAATTCTCTCGTCAAAGGCGTCGGCAATCGCTGAGTACTGCAACTGAGGTATGGTATCACCGACCTGATCTACTTAACTAAAAGGGCGGGTGAGAGAACTGTCACTAGCCACAGAATCACTAATACTAGAGCTACAACTAGGCGGGGTGTGCTGTATCTGGCACGGTGACTGCTGTGATGGTGGTTCGGCGAGAGTGACCTCGGCAGAGGCGGTGGCGGCGGCTGGCGGCGGCCGGGGGGCAGCCCGGCACAGGCACAGGCTCCGCAACGTCGGCAGTTGCAGCTTCCTGCACACACGTGGTGGTCGGGAGGCGCCAGGCTGCGTGGCCTTGGCGGCGGACGCAGCTTTGTGCGCGCCGACCAGGGGCGCTTTAGTGGGCGAGGCACGTCTCCGCATGCACTGGCGATGGCCCGGTATAGCCGCGACAGGGACGGGCACGACCGCAGTAGAGATAAAGTAAAATAAGTACACTGTCTACGGCGGTGAATTCTAACGTTCAGAAAGATGGTTATAATAAGAGTGAGTAATTACCTTTCTGGCACTGACTCCAGGGCATGAACGATTCATCTGGGCAGTCGATCGCCCCCTCAAGGATATCATCTAGTCTATCATCTAACATCTTCTTATAATCACCTAGAACAAAGAAGATATTTTTTAAATGGAATTGCTAGCGGAGAAAAAAAAGACATAAGTATATTTAAATTATTAGAGATAGGTAATCTTTTTTTACTTACAAGTAGGCTGTTGTTGTTGGACGGCCTCGATCTGTTCATCGATCGAGGTAAGGTCGTTGATGGCGTTTCCTGTAACAGAACGAAAGATAATTTATAGTTATTTTGAAAAGGATAGCTAGAGTGAAAGAGGAATTTTTTTTCGGCATACTCGTGTGAGTGGTGTCGTTCTGGAGCTGGGGGCTGAATCCAATTATGTGGTGGACTACGTGGGACAGCCCTAAGCTCTGCCTCCAACTCGAGTTGGATTTGCCTTAAGTGATCTAGAAAGAACGAAAAAAAATAATAATAAGACATACGAAATAAGAAAAGAAATCGAGGATTAAGTCCGCGAGGTCCACTGTCCACTACAACAATGAGCAATGAGATATATATAATTAATAACTGGCATATATATATATAGGAAAATGGGTAATGAAAAAATAGAAATTATTTACTTACTCGGTAATGGTGTATCGTGGACCCTGGACCTCTTGGTTGATGAGGACGTGATGGTTGAGCTAGCTCTCTTCATCTTCTTCAGTGAAAAACAAACGAACAATGCGGCAGACAATGGATGAGTGTGAAAGATGAGCGGGGGGGTGACTCCTTATATAAGTGTGATGATGTAGTATCACATGATCTTAGGATGAACGAATGGCTGTTGAGGATTCTGTGGGTGTCGTGAAGACATTGAAGACATTGAAGACGAAGACCGTCCTGGACTACCTAGCACATAAATTAGACATGTGGAAGAAGCAAAGAAAATGGTTCTGTAAAATCAGAGGCTTCTGACGATGTCAGCATATCCTTTGGCTCATGCCAAGCAATTTGTTTATTATTATTATTATTATTGGCATGAAACGTCTAGCAGCGAAGTTTTTCACAAATTGTTGAATTTCGACCAAAAACAAACATCGCGTAGATTTCGCTCAGGAATTGCTGAATGTATTCATCTCTTGGTCTCCCTCTACGATTTTTACTCTCCACGCTGCCCTCCAGTACTAAATTGGTGATCCCTTGATGCCTCAGAACATGTCCTACCAATCGATCCCTTCTTGTGATCAAGTTGTGCCACAAATTCCTCTTCTCCCCAATTCTATTCAATACCTCCTCATTAGCTATCTAATCTTCAGCATTCTTCTGTAGCACCACATTTCGAAAGCTTCTATTTTCTTCTTGCCTAAACTATTTATTGTCCATGTTTCACTTCCATACATGGCTACACTCCATACAAATACTTTCAGAAACGACTTCCCGACACTTAAATCTATACTCGATCTTAACAAGTTTCTCTTCTTCAGAAACGCTTTCCTTGCCATTGCTAGTCTACATTTTATATCCTGCTTCGACCATCATCAGCAAAACTCATTTACTACTTTAAATGTATCATTTCCTAATCTAATTCCCTCAGCATCGTCTGACTTAATTCGACTACATTCCATTATCCTCGTTTTTGTTTTGTTGATGTTCATCTTATACTCTCCTTTCAAGACACTGTCCATTCCATTCAACTGCTCTTCCAAGACCTTTGCTGTCTCTGACAGAATTACAATGTCATCGGCGAACTTCAAAGCTTTTATTTCTCCTCCATTGATTTCAATACCTACTCCGAACTATTCATTTGTTTCCTTTACTGCTTGCTCAATATACAGATTGAATAACATCAGGGAGAGGCTACAACCCTGTCTCACTCCCTTCCCAACCACTGCTTCCCTTTCATGCCCCTCGACTCTTATAACTGTCATCTGGTTTCCGTAGAAATTGTAAATAGCCTTTCGCTCCCTGTATTTTACGCCTGCCACCTCCAGAATTTGAAAGAGAGTATTCCAGTCAACATTGTCAAACGCTTTCTCTGTGTCTACAAATGATGGAAACGTAGGTTTGCCTTTCCTTAATCTTTCTTCTAAGATAAGTCGTAGGGTCAGTATTGCCTCACGTATTCCAACGTTTGTACGGAATCCAAACTGATCTTCCCCGAGGTCGACTTCTACCAGTCTTTCCATTCGTCTGTAAAGAATTCGCGTTAGTATTTTGCAGCTGTGACTTATTAAACTGATAAATTGGTAATTTTCACGTTTGTCAACAACTCCTTTCTTTGGGATTGGAATTATTATATTCTTCTTGAAGTCTGAGGGAATTTCGACTGTCTCATACATCTTGCTCACCAGATGGTAGAGTTTTGTCAGGACTGGCTCTCCCAAGGCTATCAGTAGTTCTAATGGAATGTTGTCTACTCCTGGGGCCTTGCTTCGACTCAGGTCTTTCAGTGCTCCGTCGAACTCTTCACGCAGTATCGCATCTCCCATTTCATCGTCATCTACATCCTCTTCCATTTCTACAAGTTCATCGTCCTTGTATAGACCCTCTATATACTCCTTCCACCTTTCTGCTTTCCCTTCTTTGCTTAGAACTGGGTTTCCATCTAAGCTCTTGATATTCATGCAAGTGGTACTCTTTTCTCCAAAGGTCTCTTTAATTTTTCTGTAGGCAGTATCTATCTTACCCCACATGAGATAAGCCTCTACATCCTTAGATTTGTCCTCTAGCCATCCCTGCTTAGCCATTTTGCACTTCCTGCCGATCTCATTTTTGAGACGTTTGTATTCCATTTTACCTGCTTCGTTTACTGGATTTTATGTTTTCTCCTTTCATCAATTAAATTCAGCATCTCTTCTGTTACCCATGGATTTCTACTAGCCCTCGTCTTTTTACCTACTTGATCCTCTGCTGCCTTCACTATTTCATCCCTCAAAGCTACCCATCTTTCTTCTAGTATATTTCTTTCCCCCATTCCTGTTAATTGTTCCCTTATGCTCTCCCTTAAACTTTGTACAACCTCTGGTTTAGTCAGTTTTCCAGGTCCCATCTCCATAAATTCCCACCTTTTCGCAGTTTCTCCAGTTTTAATCTACAGTTCATAACCAATAGGTTGTGGTC
Source organism: Schistocerca serialis cubense (assembly GCF_023864345.2). NCBI lineage: Eukaryota > Metazoa > Arthropoda > Insecta > Orthoptera > Acrididae > Schistocerca > Schistocerca serialis. Next base: position 834,919,315 of record NC_064642.1, on the reverse strand, counting down.
AGAGTCCACATCTGCACCTGGAAATGTCTTACAATTTAAAACCTGGTACCTAAATCTCTGTCTTACCGTTATATAATCTATCTGAAACCTTCTAATATCTCCAGGGTTCTTCCATGTATACAACCTTCTTTTATGATTCTTGAACCAAGTGTTAGCTATGATTAAGTTATGCTCTGTGCAAAATTCTACCAGGCGGCTTCCTTTTTCATTTCTTACCCCCAATCCATTTTCACCTACTACGTTTCCTTCTCTTCCGTTTCCTACTGTCGAATTCCAGTCACCCATGACTATTAAATTTGCGTCTTCCTTTACTACCTGCATAATTTCTTTTATTCCATCATACATTTTTCAATTTCTTCATCATCTGCAGAACTAGTTGGCTTATAAACTTGTACTACTGTAGTAGGCATGGGCTTCGTGTCTATCTTGGCCACAATAATGCGTTCATTATGCTGTATGTAGTAGCTTACCCGCACTCCTATTTTCCTATTCATTATTAAAGCTACTCCTGCATTACCCCTATTTGATTTTGCATTTATAACCCTGTATTCACCTGACCAAAAGTCTTGTTCCTCCTGCCACCGAACTTCACTAATTCCCACTATATCTAACTTTAACCTATCCATTTCCCATTTTAAATTTTCTAACCTATCTGCCCAATTAAGGGATCTGACATTCCACCCTCTGACCCGTAGAACGCCAATTGACTTTCTCCTGATAACAACGTCCTCCTGTGTAGTCTCCGCTCGGAGATCCGAATGGGGGGCTATTTTACCTCCGGAATATTTTACCCAAGAGGACGCCATCACCATTTAATCATACAGTAAAGCTGCATGCCCTCGGGAAAAATGACGGCTTAACTTTCTTAGACTTGAAAGTAATAATAATAGTAATAATAATAATAACAACAATGATACCTGACCATCTTTCGCAGGAGATGCCTGAATGCATCTTAAAGGCAAAACATCTTCTGTTGGACAAATGTGTCCACAGATACTACGCGAAATTGTAATCAGTCGGAATACACTGAAAATAAATATTCCATTCAGAATGACTGCTACATGTCACCCACAAAATAAATATTTTTCTTAGCGAAACGCAGTTTTACACTTTACTTAACTATGTGCTCAAATTGTTTACCATCGACTGCAGACTTGCAATTGCCGTTCGAGAGAAAGATGAACAGATAAAAGTACGTTACGTCGTTGTATGCTGTGGGGATGCGCGGCGCACACCGGCGGGTGGTATTGGGGTTTCGTGACAGGCTGCACCTTTCAGTGCTGCCCTCAGAAATCAGTAATCGAGAGAAGTCAAATGGTGGCATCGACGGTTAGAAAACATCTCATCCGTATTTGCATTGCACCACGGGAAGTCCGAGCTGGCAGCCGTCGTGTCGAAACCACGTACGCTGCCTCTTATCCAGTGGAACGTCTTCTAGAAGAACAGATAGCATGTTCGTAAGAAAGGGTGCTTACGTCTTTCCATTTAACACCCCTGCAACGACATACGAGTTTCTTACGGTGCCGCACCACACGTTTACGCTCCATGGTCTTCGGTGTTGTGCGTGACGAAGTCAGCATCGATTTTCAGCTGGCCAGTAGTTCACGTTACATAAATCTACATTACTGTCGTTCGTAAACGTTGCGTCGTCGGCAAAGGGCACACGTTGGAAAATCGCAGTGTCGTGTCCCAGGCGCTGGAGAGCAAACCGAAACGACGTTCGAAATCACGTTCTCCGGGTGCCTGATGCAGTGACAGATGGCGAGGGCGGAATTTATATCGATGCGAGATGCGAATGACACTCGTCTGGCTGATTCCGCATTCTTCGGCATGACACTCTGCGGACTGAAAAACCGTCGCAGTCAGAACAGCTTCTTCGTGAGCTCTGTCTGTTGCATTCTTCGTCCTCGTCCTTTGTTCGACGCTGAAATGGGCTGTTCGCACTGATGGTCCAGTAATTCGTGCGAGTGTCTTGTGCGACGGACGGCGTCGATCGTGATAGACATGCCTACCGTTTCGATAGCATTTCTTTGATATTCGCCGTATAAAAGTAGCACGTCCAAAGCCTAAAAGCGGAAATGACCTGCCGACAGACGACACAGATCTTCTGGTTCTGCAGTGCAGACGAGTAAACAGTCGAAATGTAAGTAGGCTGTTTAGGTTTTCATGTTGGTAACGCCACGTAATGCTCTGTATGAAAATCGCTGACTGCGCTGTGTGCAGTCTGTGGCTGGTTGGACTCGTTGTTGGAATATTCGCTAGTGTCGTGTTGGACAGTTGGATGTGAACAGCGCGTAGCGTTGGGCAGTTGGAGGTGAGCCGCCAGCAGTGGTAGATGTGGTGAGAGAGATGTCAGAGTTTTGAGCGGACGATCTGGACGTGTGTTCGTCAGAAAAAGGAAATTTGTTTAATTGGATGTCACAAAATTTATATATATGATGGCTTTTGAACGCTATTAAGGTAAATACATTGTTTGCTTTCTATCAAAATCATTCATTTGCTAACTATGCCTATCAGTAGTTAGTGCCTTCAGTAGTTAGAATAGGTAAGTACGAAAGGTATAGGTAACTGTTAGTCAGGGCCATTATTTTGCAGGGATTATTGTAAGTCAGATTTCAGATTGCGTTGCGGTAAAAAATATTGTGTGTCAGTTTAGTGATGATTAGAATGAGTAAAGAGAGAAATGTCTGAGTACGTTCAGTTTTGCTCAGCTGTTTGAAAATCAAATAACGTAAGAGCACAGTCATTCTTAATTTTTCTAAAGGGGACATTTCATATGTCGACCCTCAGCCGAGGATACCTCACTGGAATCTCCTGATTTTTTTTTTAGTATGAGTAATTGGTGTAGTTATTGTTTATTGCTAGCGCATAATTGTAGAGAGAATTTCCTTTGTAGTTGTAGTCTTTCATTGTTGTACAGTAAAACAGTTGTGGCACGAATGTAGATTTACACCAAGTATTTCGCAGCCGCGTTTGCAATTAATTGGATATTATTTTCAGTACTATTTTAATGTGTTGTCTTATTTTGCTCTTCAAATTGTGCTTTTCTGTGTTATCGTGTGAAACATTGTGACAATTATGGCTTGTGAAAAACGTAATACTAGGCTCCAAAGTAAACTGAGAAATGATAGTGAAGATGAGAATAATGTGTTAGCGCCACCGTGTAATGAATTAAGTAATGTTCAACATAGTAATATGGTAATTGTGTGTAGGGAAATGGACCAGGCACTAAATAATGGTGTAGACAGTAAAACAGCTAGTGAACAGGGTAGTATTGTCGATCGATCGGTCGGTAACAGCGCGCCTCAGGAATCCGAAATGACAGGACAAAATCTTACAAATACTGTAGATTCAAGTTTTGCATCATTACCCTTTTCTCAATCAAGTCAAGACACATTTTCTGCTTTTCAAAATGGGAATGCTGCCGTTACAAATGCACTGCCGATAAGCACAGAGGAACAAGTTCCAGACACTAGTACATTGTTATTGCAAATAATGCAATAGCTTCAAAAGTTAGACACAATGAAACAAAATCAGAGACGAACACAGCAATGGCTTCAAAAGTTAGACACAACGCTTGAACAAACACGCGAAGATTTAACTGCTGAGTTACTTAACATCGAATGTAAATGTCAAAAAGTCTGTAATGACGTAAAAACACAAATTTGTGAGCATTTTCAAACTATTTTTTTGCGGCATGAAAATGCATTACAGAATCACGAAGCAGCCATAAAAGAACTGCAAACAATTGTTCATGAAAATCACGACACCTTGCGGGCTAAAACTAACTCAGTTGCATCTACTGATTCGGTTACGCAACTTGCAAAAACTCAGGAAAACTTGGTTCAGAAAAACACACGGAGGAAATCAGTTCATTATCGGAGAAAGTAGCCGAACTTTCGGATCAATTCACTATCTTGTGTACAAAGGTAGATGATCATCTGAATGACACAAGACCGGTAGCCTTCACTGACACACGAGAGTATGAACAAATTAAGAAATTTAAACAAAATCAGAATCAAATTAATACCCAGTACAAAAGGGAAATGCGGGAAGTACAAGGTCAGTTGACACACGTAATGCAAGAATTACATATTGCAGAGGAGACTTACGCTCCGACACAGGAAAAGGGATTCAGAAATAAGGAAAAGTCACAAAACAACAACACAGGCTATTTTGGAAATTTTGAAAGAAATTGGCAAGGTGCACCAAATTTTCAGATGGAATAGCCAACACGACGTAACAGTAACCAATATGCGAGTCGCCGACATGATGATTTTGACTATAAGCTGTTTATTACTACAGGTAAATTCAAAACATTCAAAAATTCTGGCAACGACATTGATCCACAAGCGTGGCTTCATCAGTTCTCTCATTGTTTTCCTCCCAACTGGTCATCAGAGCACTGATTAGAATTTATGTGTGGTTACTTAGAAAATGAACCTGCTATAAGAATGTGTTCGATCATTCGCGATTGTCACACTGAAGTAGAATTTTGTCATGTCTTCCTCTCAGCTTATTGGCCTCAAGCTACTCAAGATGGCGTAAAACATAGCATCATAATGATGAAACACTTTGAACAATCTGAATTCTCCAGTCTTGTCAAATATGTTGAAGACGTGTTGTACAAGAATCAGTACCTGTCAAACCCATACAGCCTCTCAGAACTCATCCACATTTGCTTAATCAAATTGCCTGAATATTTGAGACATATTATTTTGGCAGGACGTTTCAAAGACGACATTGAAGCTCTTCAGGGACTGTTACAAGAATTGGAAATTGACACTGACAGTCGCGGGACACGAAACCAGGAGAACAAGGAGAACAACAATTACAGGCGACATCCGTCACAATTCCGCGACGGCAGAAATAATAACTGGACACGACAAGGCTATTCTCACAACGCAAATCGTGACCAAAACATACACCACCCGTGTGACAACCATTGACAGAGTAATAATAATTACAGGGAAAGATCATCTCTGCACGGTATTGACTATGATAGAGACAATCATAGAAACAGACAATATGGGAACCAGAACTATTGTTATCAAGGAAGACAGAACAATTTCAGATGCAACAGCCCACCGCGCAGTTACGACTCAGGGAGAAATTCTCCACCACGTGACCGGCAAGAAATAAATTACAGAAACTACCGACTTGACACAAACGATATAATCTTAACAACAGACCAGAATTTAATCAGAACTGATGGGATTATAACAGGGCAGGGCCCTCTCGACATGTCGAATGTTAGAAGTTAGGTCTTCTGATCCCAATAACGACAGACAACAAAGAGAAAGTAGACAATGACTCACACCGGTGGCAGCCACAAAACGTACTTATGAAGCTGACAACGTAGCTGTGGTGGCTATTAATTACGTAAAAATGGAAGACATTAGGACATCTTACTCCAGGAACACGACGTAAAACATAACAACATTGCATATCCTGTAATTCACATTACAGTAAATGACGTAAAATTTACGGTAGTACTTGTCTATGGCAGTCCCAATACAGTAATTAGTGAGCCTTTAGAAAATGCAGCAGATCGAACAATTGCCCCATACTTCCTTTAAGGAAGATTAAATTACAAGATGCAATTTTTGGAAAAAGTGTAAATGTATGCCAACAAACCAACTTAGAATTCTTTTGTCAAAGCCACCGATTCTCTGTGAACTTTCTTATCGTTCCATTATTGTCAACAGAAATTATATTGGGAGTAGACTTTTTGTATGAATACAAAGCAATCTTAAACTTTCATGAGGGTGAAATAAGTTTAGAGAAAGAAGGTAAGTCAATAGCTTTGAAATTTGAAGATTGGCTCTCAAACCATGACGAGGAAATTAATCAGCTTTACCTTTTGTTAGACAACAGTTAGGAACTTTCGACGGAACTTGACACTAACAATCACTCTGCAAGTATTGATAGGGATGATATCGACGACGTATTTGATACTATTGACTTAGTTCAGAATAAAATTCAAACAATTGAGAACTGTAGTGACACTGATTGGCAGGACCTTTTTGACATTTTACAAGCACATTCCACAGTTTTTACTCACAAAACAGGAACAATCAAGGGATTTCAATAACAGTTTCGTGTTGGTGAACATACTAAATTTTGTGTTAGACCATACATAATCCCGGCACATTATAGGGACCGTGTTAGAACAGAAATACAATCTATGCTTGACGAGGGCATTCTGGGCCTGCAGTAAGTTCATATAACAATCCATTACATGTTGTTGAGAAGAAAAATGGATCGATCAGGCTTCTCTTGGATTCGAGACAAATCAATACTTTCATCATTCCTGAAACAGACAGGCCGCAAACGTTGGAAGAACTTCTTCAAAATTTTAATGGCGTAAAAGTGTTGTCTTCCATTGATCTCAGCTCCAGCTTTTATCAAATCGAACGTCATCCAGAATGTAGGAAATACAGAGCTTTTGTTTGTTTCGGCGTTTTTTTTAAATTTCGGAAACTTAATTTTGGTATGAACATTTCTTCGGCAGCATTCATTTGTGGGCTAAATTCCATATTACCTGACTTCTTAAAACGTCAAATCGCCTTATATATGGACGATATTCTAATAGCAGAAGCCTCATGGGAACAACATAATCGCATCCTCAACAGTATGTTACGTATTTTTGCAGAATCCGGAATTACAGTTAACTTGGAAAAGTCTGAATTTGGTAGGACAAAGGTGAAGTTATTCGGACACGTTATTACTTCTGAAGGCATTCAGCCAAATCCTGAAAAGTTAGACGCAATCAGAGCCATTCGAGTTCCATCACAAAAAAACAAGTTCGCAGTTTTCTAGGTCTCGTAAATTTTTACCATAGTTTTCTGAATATGCAAATTCTAGTAATACACAAACTTTGTTCTCCCACTGGAAAAAATTCTGTTTTGAACTGGGGCCAACATGCACAGTTGGAGTTCAATTCTTTGAAAGAAGCGCTACTTAATGCGCCAATAATAGCTCATCCAGATTTGTCACAAGATCTCTGCCTTAGCACGGATTCTTCTAAAGTCGGTCTTGGTGCCCATTTATTTCAAGAAGCCATTGAAAATGACACTACTGTTCAGAAAACCATTGCTTTTCCTAGCCGCATGCTGACAAAATCTGAAAACAATTATTCCATCACTGAATTACAAGCTTTAGCTATCGTTTGGCCATTTAACAATTCCCGTTTCTTTCTTTCTGGTAAAGTTCAGTGATCATCGTGCATTACAATTTCTTATGTCTTCAAAATTAAATCTTGCCAGGTTAAAACGTTGGACATTGTTTCTGTAAGAATTCCACTTCACAATAGTCTACATACCACACAAGGAGAACAATGTTGCAGACGCACTGTCACGTTCACTGGCTGGCCTTGAGAAAAGCTACACAGAAATTAAGCTCGAAAAAATATTCAGTAATCGTTACATTCAGAAAGTAGCCTTTGAAAAATTCGTCACCACATCTTTAAAGGACATTGCTCATTAACAAGATAAAGATCCGATTTGGAAAGACATCAAAATTAAATGGCGTGAAAACACACACACACAGATTCGGCATTATTATCTGGTTAGAAACTACATACTCTTCAAACGTTGCACTGTTAATGACAATCTACAGGTCCTTTGCATTCCTGACGATTTTGTTATAAGCTCGTTTGGTACATTCATTTCAGCTACGCACATTTTGGTCCACGAAAATGTTATCACAATCTTCGAACGACTTGTTATTTTAACAATATGGAAAGTCTTGTCTATTTGTAAGCTTTGTCAAAAGGCTACACCATCTACCACCTATCATCATGCTACATACCTATAACATATCCTGCTAATGAGACTTTAATGCATCATATTGGTTTACTTGAAAAGACATTCTTTATTTAAAGTACTTTCCGAGAGATTACAGATGACTTAGTATTTGGTTTGTTTGACAGCTACACGATTATATAACGACGCTATTAATGAGTGACACAATTTATATTATTGCTTTTGCGCTGTATCTGTTTTATATGCATTCTTCTGGAAAGGAAAACATGTTTTGGTAGTAACTTTTGTGGTATAGCTACAATGAGACAGCCTTTGCCGTAGCACAACAATACGTTACAGTATCGTACTTCCTTGATTACGGCAATGAGCGTAATATGTACGATATCTATACGCATGACATTTCACTTTTGCTTCTGATGAGGTGAGTACATTGACTTCTGCAGAATTTTGCTTATGAAGGCCGATAACTACGAGGCTTGTCACGTTTTTAGCGTTAAGTAATGACAGAAATTATCTTACAGCAAGATGCAGAGTTTAGCGCTACAGGACACGCATTTAAGTGATTAATTATTGTACTTAAGACATTTTTTTTAAGATTCTTGAATTATAAATAGACAAAGAAGGTTTTCGGTGAGACATTTCATTCCATCCACGAAAATGTTATCATATTCTTCGAACGACTTGTTATTTTAACAATATGGCAAAGAGAATTCGGAGAGTCTTGTCTATTTGTAAGCTTTGTCAAAAGGCTAAACCATCTAGCATTTCACATCGTGTTCCGTTGTTTCCTATCATTCCTTCTAAATTAAAAGAATTTGCTGCTGTTGATCTCTTGGGACCCCTTGTCAGAACAGCGCTGTTGAACTTACTTCCAAATTTGTTTCTTTCACTTCGTTACGTAAAGCCACTGGACGGTCTGTATCCAACGCTTTGTTAAAAATTTCTTACGTGAAGTTGGACACGTTGCTGAAGTCATTTCAGATAGTAGACCACAATTCAGATCTGCTGTTTACTCACGCATGCTTCGGAATCGTAAAATCAAATGTGTTTTTAATTAATTGTATTGACCACATTGTAACCCATCTGAATGCATTATGAAAGAAATCAATAAGCTTTGCAGACTTTATTGTCACAGAAAGCATCAGTATTGGGACAGATATTTACACTTATTTCAAAATGGGCTCAATGAAATACTTCATGACTCCACCTATTGTTGTACTTGTTGTTGTTGTGGTCTTCAGTCCTGAGACTGGTTTGATGCAGCTCTCCATGCTACTCTGTCCTGTGCAAGCTTTTTCATCTCCCAGTACCTACTGCAACCTACAACCTTCTGAATCTGCTTAGATTGTTGTACTTAAGAATGAGGAACCACCGAAGAACCAGAGAGCTTGTGCATTTTCCGAATACATGTAAACTTCTACACAAAGACATAACTGATTTGGCTCTTAAAAATATAAATGAGGTAGATGACTTTATTGAAACGACCAGAGAGCATTTTTTGAAGATTTTGAAATTATTGAAGGAAGCTACGACGATTTTGAGATGTGATTGATGTACTATGATGATATTATTATGACGACGATGTGTATTATGCTGTTGAGGTATGTTTATGATCAATAAAATGATGCTATATGAGGAATGTGATTAAATGTTTTTATGTTGGCAATGCCACGTAGTGCTCTGTATGAAAATCGCTGACTGCACTGTGTGAAGTCTGTGGCTGGTTGTACTCGTTGTTGGAATATTCTAATGATAATAGCGAGGTTAATGGCCTCTTTTTTCTCCACCTATGGCTCTGAAAGACCCACACCAATGGCTCTTTTTTTTTCAGGCGAATGAGTCCAACCCACCACAGACTGCACACAGCACAGTCAGCGATTTTTATACAGAGCACTACGTGGCGTTACCAAGATAAAAACCTAAACAGCCTACTTACATAGCCCCCATACTCCCCACAATAAATTTTACAAATTATTTTGGACAGTGGACAAACCTGAATTGATAAAATTTTACATAATTACAATAACAAAGATATCAAATGGACACACTTATTGGTACACTGTTGGTCAAAAACAAAAATTGTCCTCACAGTCCATAAAGACAGTCCTGATCATTCATCAAGGTAGTACAAAGTCTGAGCAGTAAAAGAAAATGCACACAGAAGTAGTGGATTTGCATGCAGTCTTGAAGAAGTAGTGTTGTCCTTCCAATGGAAACACAGTGCTGACTCTTGACATGCAGACAGGTAATGGTCCACAACAGAGCAAATGCACAGCAGAGTCAGTCGAAGGTTTGAAGAATATTGGTAGGTAGGTCATCACAGAGCAGACGCACAGTAGTCCTGGTAGAGGTTATGGTATTGGTGGACCCCCAAAAGTGCAGATCCACTGCAGTCCTTGTAGAGGTAACGGTATTGGTGGGCCATCAAAGGTGAAGACCCACTGTCGTCCTTGTAGAGATGGCCAGCAGCAATCCGTTGCAACTGTGTGGGTCCACAATCACCATCAAAGTGTCTTGCGGATAATATAGCAAGTCCATAAACCACCACTTGTGCACTCACAAACTTTTTGAAATGTCCGTACAACCAGCAGTGTCGTTAACCAGTCCGCTGCTGAATTATCAACACATGTGCGACCACTAACAGTCCATTTTTTTAACTCCTCGTATGTTGTGCATACACTATGACCAACAGAAACGTGTGCAGTAACCCTACTATATACTTAATTTGAAGAACTGGTGTCTATATAATTTTATGATATAAGAATACAGTTACAGATGTACAGAAAACATCATTAAAGAACAGATAACATTTGTAGTAATAGAAACACAAATACACAAGGGTACACAAACACATAGCGGAATAACACAAAAGGAAAGGGCAGGGTTTGTTTTCAGTATAACATTTGGTACTGCAGTCCAACCCAAAACGCCATCCCACAGATCTTTCCTCTTATTTCAACATTTGTTCCCACAAAAAAATGTCCTATCTAAACATACTCTCTGTATTTATATGTTCACATATTTATTACCTCTTTATTTATTTTCCATTATTTTACCTAATCATTTGTTTCCAAGAAAATCCTGCCCAAAGCTATTGTCATTTTTGTTCATATCCTCTTTCAAAATAATTATTCTTCATTGTACACTACTTTTTTGGCCAAGCTTTTTCATATAGCCTCTCAATGCATTTCTTCCAATTCATCACAACTCATTCCCTTATACAGCCTACCCCCTCTTAAGCTAACTTAAATCTACTTAGCCCATATATATATATATATATATATATATATATATATATATATATATATATATATATATATATATATAAAAGAGAACGAGGCAATGCAGCAGCACAAAACAATTGACACAAACAGGAATGACAAAAAAATTGCAAATTGGCAAAGCAAGCAGCAGTATATCTAAATTAGCAAAGCAAATGCAACATTACAACTAATATAAGGCAATGTGGAGCAACAAGAAAAATAAATCAGCAGTAAAACTGGCGTAATAGAGTAGTACAAAGTGAAATACAGTAGGACAATGCCTGACAAACAGCAGCAGCAAATGCAACAACTTATACCTATACATGACAAAGCTCAAGCAGAAAAAATATTACAGTAAACATAGGAAATGTCTAATACCTATGTGACATCTTAACACTAGAGTGATGCATCACAATAACTTACTCTACCAAACAAGTTACCAAGTCGTTAAAAATTATGTATGCAATTCCTGTGAAGGGAAATGTCTATTTGTGCTGGGTTTTTAAGAAAGTAGACCATAAAATTATTATTTACTAGGTCTGTAGACAGAAAACATTTCTATTAGTGCATGTATTAAATTTTATTTTAACCAATGCTGCAGTGCAGCTAGAAACTAGATATTAAACAAAATAGGCAAATATATACATAGAGTAAGGCAAGAAACGTCATTCACTAGCCATATGGCATTTCAGAAGGCAAAAAAAAAAAAGAAATTCCTCAACTAGACAGTACAGTTTACAGGTGTGTAGACGTAAAATATCTCTCATAATTTCATTAGGCACTTCAGTAAATATCAGAACGTACGAGCTCCAGCAGTAATAATATCTTTTCAAGTATGAGCGTGTCATATTTGCGATGCTTTCTACAAAGGAATGTCAATAGCAAGGTTAATTGCCTCTTTTTCCTACACCTGTGTCTTTGAAAGGCACACACTAATGGCTTTCTTTTTCCAGGTGACTGTCGCACAGCCTGGCCCCACAACGCATTACGTCAAAGTCACCTACCTTTCTTACTGAAATATTTACAACAGCAGTTTCTGCTACAGTGACAGTCTCATATAAAAAATTTCACACGTTAAAAATTTACGTCAGAAGTGTGTAAAAACAAAATTTCAAATATAATAGCGTCCAAAATTTCTGTTAGCATAGTGGTACTCACATTCACACATGCACACAAATTTCATGACTCTTAAAGTACGATTCTTGGTTCCCGACATCATTTTTCATAAACCAGAGACCCTAACTTCTGCTCATTATTCATATACATATGACGTAATCACATTCCTCATATAGCATCATCTTATTGACCACAAACATACCTCAGCAGCATAAAGCACATCATCGTCATAATAATATCATCATAGCATATCAATCACATCTCAAAATCGTCGTAGTTTCTGTCAATAATTTCAAAACCTAAAAAAACTCTCTGCTCGATAAGTGTGAAGATATCCAACTGTGTAATTGCGTAAACGTGTGTCACTGATGTAGTAAAAAAACGTTTGTTTCTCTGTTAAATAATAAGACAACTGTGTAATTATATGTTAGAAAAATATGGCAACCGATGTGTAAAGTTGTATAAGTAAATATCGTATTAGCTATTGCTCCTTGCGCTTGCCACACGCATGGTACACAAAGTAGGCGTGTACCCCTTGAGGATTAATGTAACCACAGGTGTTGCAGATTACAGCAATGGAATGAAATGTCTCACCGAAAACCTTCTTTGTATCTTTGTAATTCAAGAATCTTTAAAAAAAAAATTTAAGTACAAAAATTAATCACTTAAATGCGTGTCCTGTAGCGCTAAACTCTGCATCTTGCTGTAAGATAATTTTTGTCATTACTTAACGGTAAAAACGTGACAAGTCTCGTAGTTATCGGCCACAACGAGCAAAGTTCTGCAGAAGTCAATGTACTTACCTCATCATAAACAAAAGTGAAATGTTACGTATTGTTGTGCTACAGAAAAGGTTGTCTCATTGTAGCTATACCACAAAAGTTACTACTAAAACGTGTTTTCCTTTCCAGAAGAATACATATAAAACATATACAGCGCAAAAGCAATAATATAAATTGTGTCACTCATTAATAGCGTCGTGATATAACCGTGTAGCTGTCAAACAAACCAAATACTAAGTCATCTGTAATCTCTCGGAAAGTACTTTAAATAAAGAATGGCTTTTCAAGTAAACCAATATGATGTATTAAAGTCTCATTAGCAGTATATGTTATAGGTATGTAGGCCTTATAGTCGTTATGTAATCATGCAATGATCAAGCAAGAATATACACACAATAATACTGTGTCGTCTGTTCATTATAAAAATGCATTCGTAATTACTGTCTAAATAAGTTCCCTAGTTTCATGCCTGGATAGTTAACGTCAAAACATTGTTGCATGTTAACAGTTTATAAGTGTACAAAGCGTACTAGTAACGTGAAGTAGAAATCATAAAGCAACGACTAATTCAGAAAGCAAATTATCTCTCAGATAACGGTTTTACGTGTGAAATGTGGTGCAAACCTTTATCCTTCCTAGTACGCAGGGTTTCAACTACAACGCAGCAGAATTTATATTTTTAATAGTCAAATCAGTCATGTCTTTGTGTCGTAGTTTACGTGTATACGGAAAAGGTACACGCTCTCTGATTCTGTTTGGTGGTTCTTCATTCATCAGTACAAGAAGAGGTGGTAAAGCAGTGGTGTCATGAGGCATTTCATTCAGCACGTTTTGAAATAAATGTAAATATCTGTCCCAATATTGATGCTTTTTTGTGACAATAAAGTCTGCAAAGGTTATTGATTTCATTCATAATCCGTTCAGATGGGTTACAATGTGGTGAGTGCAATGAAATAAAAACAGGTTTGATTTTACGATTCCGAAGCATGCGTGACCAAACAGCAGATCAGAATTTTTTTCCGTTATCTGAAATCACTTTAGCAACGTGTCCGACTTCACATAAGAAATTTTTAACAAAGGCGTTTTATACAGACCGTCCAGTGGCTTTACGTAACTAAGTGAAAGAAACAAATTTTGAAGTAAGTTCATCAGCGACTACAACGAAAGAAAATCCATTCAGTATTCTGACAAGGGGTCCCAAGCGATCAACGGCAGCTAATTCTTCAAATTTAGAAGGAATGATAGGAAACAACGGAGCATGATGGTAGGTGGTAGATGGTTTAGCCTTTCGACAAAGCTTACAAATAGACAAGACTTTCCATATTGTTCGAAGATTGTGATAACATTTTCGAGGACCAAAATGTGCGTAGCTGAAATGAATGTACCAGATGAGCTTATTAATAATATCTTCAGGAATGCAAAGTACCCATAGATTGTCATCAACACTGCAACGTTTGAAGAGTATGTAGTTTCTAACCAGATAATAATGCCGAATCTGTTTGTGTGTCTTTTCATGCCATTTACTTTTGATGTCTTTCCAAATCGGATCTTTATCTTGTTCATAAGCAATGTCTTTTAAAGATGTAGTGATGAAGTTTTCAAAGGCTACTTTCTGAATGTAAAGAATACCGAAATTTTTTTCGAGCTTAATTTCTGTGTAGCTTTTCTCAAGCCCAGGCAGTGAACGTCACAGTGCGTCCGCTACATTGTTCTCCTTGCCGGGAATGCAGACTATTGTGAAGTGGAATTCTTGCAGAAACAATGTCCACGTCCAGCGTTTTAACCTGTCATGATCTAATTTTGGAGACATAAGAAATTGTAATGCACGATGATCACTGCATACTTTTACGTGTTTATCAGAGAGAAAGAGACAGACTTAGTTAAATGACCAAACTGTAGCTGTAGCTTCTGATTCAGTGACGGAATAATTCTTTTCAGATTTTGTTAGCATGCAGCTAGCAAAAGCAATGGTTTTCTGAACAGTTTTGTCATTTTCTATGGCTTCTTGAAGTAAATGGGCACCAACACCGACTTTAGAAGAATCCCTGCTAAGGCAGAGATCTTGTGACAGATCTGCATGAGCTATTATTGGCGCATTAAGTACCGCGCCTTTCAAAGAATTGAACTCCAACTGTGTATGTTGGTCCCAGTTCAAAACATAATTTTTTCCAGTGGGAGAACAAAGTTTTGGTGTTACTATAATTTGCATATTCAGAAAACGACAGTAAAAGTTTACGAGACCTAGAAAACTGCGGACTTGTTTTTTTGTGGACGGAACTGGAATGGCTCTGATTGCGTCTAACTTTTCAGGATCTGGCTGAATGCCTGCAGAAGAAATAATGTATTCCAAAAACTTCACCTCTGTCCTACCAAACTCAGACTTCAACAGCCTCCTCAGCTGCTTCAACTGCCTCCTCAACTGCTTCGTCGCTGCTATTGCGTTCATACGAAATTACTGAAGAGCCATTTCTGAAGCCAACACCATGCATTGCATCAAGACAGATTAATGCGCTATTCTTATAACTTTCTGACATTTTATCAAAACGCCACTCTGGGTAAAAAATAAAGATTGCACAGAAATGCTTGCATGGATGTTTATACCTCCGAAAATCTATGCATGTGCAATCTGGTATATCGAAGTTTACAACATAATTACAGTTTTTCGACATTGCACTCTCCACACAAAATGAACCGTCTGATCTCCTACTCACTGATCTTGCAGTTAACTCAACTTTTGCTGATGCATATCGCTGCATGATATGTGTCACAAGCTTGTTTGTTTTTTATGTAAAAAACAGCGGTAGATCTTTATGTTTTAACAGCAGAATTCTGCACACAGTACTTTCTAATTAGGCTTGGAAGAAGCTGATTTAGGCCCTATTATAACCTTAGTAACCCCCATTAAAGTGCTGTCTGCATTGAGTTTTATGGAAAAATGTTTTACAACCTTGTTCATGGCTTCAACGTCACCCATCTTTCACATACCGATAACCATTGCTGTATGCCCATGCACGCTCGTTTCTCGAAGAAACCTCATGCGTTTGCAACTCTTCTACATGATCTCTAAATTCTCTCTCTGTTGGTGATTCTGAAATTTCTTGCCACATATCCAGAAATGTCTTCATGTCATTTGGTACATGTAGATTTTTTTAACCCTCTTCCCCATGCCTGTTTCCAACGGAAAACGTGCAAGCAAACTTTTGTCTGAGGGGATGCTTGATCAATTGCCATCATCTCCGATACCGAGAAATCAGTAACCCAATAGAGAGGATTCCAATCCTTGTTCCAGTCCTTGAAAATGTCTAGCGCTTCATGAGTGGATCTTGCAGTTTCAACCTGAATGGAAAAAAAGACAACAGCTATAAAAAATAAAGGAATATCATATGTTGTTGCTTTGTATGTTGCGTCTAACAAACAACTATCCCCATACTTCTTCGAAAGATCTCTCTGCCAACTGCTCTGATAGCAAAAAGTAAGGTTTCACTTTTCCATTGGCATCCGAACAATGTCTATAATAAAGCATATGGTTACTCGATTCCTTATGCCACTCATCAACCTGATTCTGCAGTCGAGTGTCGTCAAATAATACTTTATTTGTACCATACTGGATCCGATAAATGTGACTATAAATTGTTTCCTCCATGAGGTAAAAGGTAGTATTCATTCGACCTGGTATGTGTGTCCCAGTGAAATTGTTATCAATAAATCTATCTAGAACCAACTTAACACCTTGAAGATGTCGTTCCATTGAATACTAAATTTTTAATTTCCTTTACAAGTGAAGGATGTATGTAGCCACTTGCTTCAACACTTTCAATAGCACGTGTGTGTGCGCTTACTGGGGAAACAGTCGAGTAGGAATGCAGGTAAATATTAGCCAGGCATGGCAATGCCAAATCCTTCTGTAACCTTGCAAGAACCAGTAAGTCAAAATTTACTATTTAATTATTTAATTAAGAACATTAAAAACAATAGATTTTTAAGTATACTGTCAACTGATCATGTAAAATTTTCTCCAAGCAGAACCCAGACTGGATACTCATTTTTGCCTTGGTATCCCTGTGTTCAGTTACTGACTGCATAATGTAGTCAGGATACATCTTTATGCATTTATGCTTAAAGTAGCTGGGTAATTTCTTTTCCTTGTATCCATGATCCTCAATCTCTTCCGAGGAGTCACATGGTCTTCCCAAAGAGGGTAAAAAACTACTATAAAATTTATTTAATAAACTTTCCCTGTAACAAACTTGTTTTATGGAAAGTAAGTATATCTTAACACAGCACAATATCACCAAGTGCTCAGGTACATCAGACTCTTTACTTATATTTTGGCCGTGAAACACAGTGCCTGGACCACACACACTCAACAGCAAATGCAGAACCAAAAAAGGGGATAGGGACATGTCCCTGCATTTGCTTAAAGGAATACTTTGTTTTGCCTGGAACAGTTAATAATGTATTTCTCACATACAAAAACACAAATATTGTTATTGTTAAATAATTAACATGTGTTATTGTTAATTAACTTAATTCAATATGAGAAAACATTTCATTAAGTTCTGAACTGATGGAAGCAGATTGTCTATATATTTTACTTAGTGCTGGAGCAAAACTTTACTGGATATCACACACCTATTGTATCTAACAAAGAAATGGAACTGTCTGCCATGTGCAATGAGGATACCATACTGCTTTTGGGCAAGTGAAGTGGATTTTTTTATTTCAATAAATTTGGATCAATAGTTTTTGTAAACAAAGGAGATGTCAAGAACATTTATGTAGAAAAATCTAATTACTGTAAATTTGGATTTACAAAAGATAAACTTTACTAGGAAGGCAATTACGCTAAACATGCCCTGTCATCAGGTTCAATCAGCTGACTACTGTTTTACACATCAACACCACATTTATCGAAAACCATAGAAACCATTTCAACATGAACACTGTGGTATATCTTCATTAAAATTACTTGTCAGTGGGCAACCGTTACTTGTTGCTACAGTATTGGCACACCAGATAGTGCCATATTATAGACAACAAACAGAGCAGGTCACTCAGCAAGTGCTATTCAATTTAATTTTGTTGTTAAAAAAAAGGAGGTTTCGCTCAGTAGAGGCAGAGCACAGGTTGGGATTATCAAAGGATGAGAGACGTATACATGTAACTCTGTGCAGTGTTGGAAGTGGCCATTATGAAATGACTGGAATGTGACATGTTCTGCCAACAACTGGTTTTGAAGTGACTAATGCCATAACTGTGGCAGATACAACATTTTACACCACTGAACTTAAACTCATTTGATAACTTAACCACAACCTCATGATGCACAATATATCCTAGAAAATGGCTGTCAGCATTCTACTGAAGAACTGTTAATCATGCTCACTTTGTTCACAACAATTAATACATTTAATGGCCACAGGCAGTTGCAGCAGAGCCTCATACCTAATGCCATTGCCTAGCCTGACTTGATGGTGAAACATCCAACACTAAGCATGTGGCAGGAAACGAAAATGGTTCAAATGGCTCTGAGCACTATGGGACTTAACTTCTCAGGTCATCTCTCCCCTATAACGTCGAACTACTGAAACCTAACTAACCTAAGGACATCACACACATCCATACCCGAGGCAGGATTCGAACCTGCGACCGTAGCAGTCGCTCGGTTCCAGACTGTAGTGCCTAGAACGGCTCGGCCACTCCGGCTGGCAGGAAACTAGCTGAAGCTATTCTCTATAAGCAAATTCAAGACAAAAAAAAATTCTCTTCCAGTGCTAAAAGCAAACTAATTTCTTCCTTTCATTAATTATGGCACCTGAAACTATCTTCACACAAGCTGCATGAACTGCCAAGTTACCAACTGATGAGCAGTTCTGGTTTGCATTCGGCTACAGGTTATAAGTGACAAGCTGATTCCAAATGAAAAAAGAATGATATGAAGAAAAAATATAATGAAATAAAAAGTAAATGCAATGTCGAAAATGTCAACAAAGTGTTAGAAATAAAATTGCATCCAAACCTATTAACTGAATCAAAATGATGAAGTAATTTTGATAAGATTTTGATATTAAAAATACCGAAGAATCTGAAAAGACTCAAATACACAACTCCATATGCATCAGGAATGTTTTTTATCTGTTACACTATGCCACCACTTTACATTACACTCATTTAAGATTATTTTGTCCCCACAATCATGTGCTGCCTTCAGCCAGATCAGCTTTTCACAATATGTTATAATACTAAAGCTAGCTCTAGCATCATAAAGATATTGTACGGCTGGGTAGGTATGCCTGCTGTCTTAAGATGTTGTGCAAGGATGATCTGGTTGAAGGCAGCAAATGATTGCATGGCATTCATACACATCAAGGAAGGAAATCAGACAAGGAAATGGAAGTGGAATGACAGCTATTGTGGCAGTCTGGAAATGGCGAATAGAGATAGTTTGGACATGACACATTGAGCACTCTGATTGGAGGAAACCAGCTCTGACAGGAATTGTCAACCAACAAATAATTTTAATCAGACTATTGTCAAATGCAAGTGTGCAAAAATTACTGACTGTATGGATGTGAAAATCGATAACAAATGACAAACAATTCAGCAACATAGAGGAAAATAATTAATACAATTCTGCTTTGCATATCACAACAGCTATTAACAACAGCTGTTAACAAAAGAGTCAATTCCATCAGTTGTTCATGCAGCTTAGAAAGAAATGTCCATTTACAGTATGTATACTATTCCTAATTCCACCAAACTAAGTTCTTCCTTCAAGTATACATATACAAACTAAAATGGTAAACCACAGAAAATAATTAATGCAGCAGTTCACTTACTTTTCATAACATCTGAAGATGGCTCTTTAAAACGACTACTTTTCACAAAGTATGAAAACCCCACAGTTTTCAACTGACCGAGAAATGTTTCCACCCAAGAATAAAGTAAGCAGTAGTGTAAACTGAAGGTAACTAGAGTGCAGGTTACTGATAAAAATGAATGAATAGGGAAATTTTAGTCTTTATAAAATTCAGTTATTGAATGTACACAGCCTTTCATTACATCTGATGTTTTTGACAGCTAAAGTAAGTAAGTGTTATGTTATTAACCATTGATGAGTTAGCAGGATTTGAAGTTCAATTGTTTGCTCTTTTGCTTTTATTCTATTATTATTCATTGACCACACATAATGTTACTGCTGACTTCAGTTAAAATTGATCATAAAATGTTCTTTCAGTTGTGATTATGATGATGAAAAATATTTTCCAAGTGCACATGAAATTTAGCGACATAGTTTTGGGGTTAACTGATCAGTGCTTCAGTTAAGCCTATTACAAGCATGCCTTGCCTTATGTCAACAAAAGCTTTATTAAGCATAATAATTAAGCATACCATGATTTGTAGGTTTTGTATACTAAGAATAAGACAATCACCAATCAAAATTATCCAGTACAACTGATGAAAGTTGAAACTGGTTAATAGGTCCATGAAAACGTTTTTGTAGAAATTAAAAAAAGATTTTTCTCCCAGAATTGAAAGTATCAGTTTTAGGCTGTGAAACTCGTAGTAAAAGTGGAAGAAAGACCTCTGCTACATTACTTCTCAGTGCAACATCCATTGAGCTTAATCACAAAATCTGCAAGCATCTTGGCACATTAATTTGCAAAGGGATGGAAATCTGTAACAAAGACCTGGGAAAGAGAACATGACAGGACTGGAATTGCTCACAGAACTAGTGAAACTTCCAGTACATACATGAGACACTCCCATCAAGGACCACAACTTATGATTCTGCACAATTATCAATTAAAAAAATCATAATTTTGTATGCTCTGCCACATCATACAAGCCATAAGCTACAACTTATTGTCTTGAAGTCTTACTTAAGTTATTATAAGATACAGGAAATTATCTAATGACATGTAGAGCAAAATCAATCATGATCTGAGCTGGTTAGCACAGAATTCCTCCTTGTCAGCATCAACAGAAATAATACAGCACTTTTAAGGCTTATTTGACTGACAGACTCCAACCTTAAAAATAATTTGCGGTCTATTTCTACTATTGGTGTTCCTGACAAGGTTATAGATGCAGACCTCAACATTCCTCCTCCTCAAGACGTCAACACCAGTCCGTAGAAGAACTGAGATAATGTCTCCAGAAGGAATTTTTCCCCATCCCAAGTCCTATGTTGTAAGAGTAAAAACCAAGAAAAATAAATCAATGATTTAATTACACAGTCCTGTCAACAAAACAAGTAAAAGCCAGATTAATAGAAGAAATTAACATAAAATCAAGCAGAAGAATAAGAAAAAAGTGTAGATGTGAAAGAACACCTCTAAGAGAATTTTAACTCCGAGGGCTTCAAAGTGTCTTAATGTTCTATACCCTATGAGGACCCATATTCACCAACGAGCATTTCTAAAGATTAAAACAGCTTACACTATCATCAAAATTTCAGTGTGGTGCTGAGAAAATTTTAGATTCTGATGAACTTTAACTGCTGATATGATCCAGTAATCCCAATACATTTCCAACATTATTCGCATATACTTAAGCAGCCTCTTAAATATTAGTAATAATTAAAAACATTATAACATGTATTAATTAGCCAGACAGTTATTACTGAGCAACAGTACCCTGAACAAAAAGTTCTCACTCAGCATCTATTAACAATACATCTTTGCTCAGAATTCAGTAGGAAGGCCAAACGTGGTCATGTTGCAACAGATGGGGTCAACAAAATCATCCAGTTCCACCCGTCTGCTTTGACCCATGACTTAAGGATGTTGTGGTGTGTGACGTCATTACAGCGCAGAGTTTATAAGCTGGTTCCATTTCTAGATGTCGTTTTGTTGTGTTTGATCGCGCCGTCTGTGTGTGTGTGTGTGTGTGTGTGTGTGTGTGTGTGTGTGTGTTTGAGATGGCGACCTACTTTGCAGCCTATTTTCTCTCGAATTGTAATGTTTTGCGTATTTATTGAGTATTGAACGTGGGATTTTGGAATTTTGAATTTTTGAGGTGTTGTGATTTTGGTTCTGTTTTTCATAGTTGTAGGTGTTGGTTTTTTCTTATTAGTAGTTATGGTTGACCTATATAGGTCAAGGGAAATGACCGATTACAATTTTCGTATAGTTTTATATGTAGGTATTGATGTTTTGGTATCGTCAGTTGTGGTAAAGGGGAATGTCTGATTCCAATTTCAGTAGTTTTTGCTGTAGGCGTTAATATTTTGGTATCGTCAGCTGCTGTTGACCTATGGGTCAAGGAAGTGTCCGATTCCTGTAGACTTTTGCAATTATTTTTGTTGTTCTTCATTTTGTGTGTTTTAGGATCGTGGTGTATTTTTTTTTTACTGTTATATTTAGCTTGCCCCTCCCTAAAATCCCCAATTTCCCGCGGTTGTACCGTTAGTGTACCGCCTTATTGATGACGTCATGGGTCAAAACAGACGGGTGGAACCGGACACTTCCATACTCCCCAACTCCATTTCTCCACTACAGTTTACGTGCGATAACAGCCACATATCTTTGACATTATGGTCACATATCAGCTGATCACGCTCGTTTCAAGATCATTCAGCAGACACGCACTGACGTGTTAACAAACGCTCCAGTGTGGTCCGGTTCGACCACAGATCTCGATCAGTCGACAAGTGTGCAGCGCGTTTGCATATACGTCCCTTTGACGTGACTTCCGAGTTGTTCTGGACCACAATGATGTGTCTGTTAGGCTTCCCTTTGCAGAGGGATACAAATACGAGCGCCCTGCAAGACGAGCGCTTCACGTCAATTGAATTAAAACGAAGTGCAGACTCAGTAGGCATAAATACTACGTATAAATGGACAAGTGAAAAGCTTGAGGACAAAAGACGTCACAGTAATAAAAGTGTAGCTGAAAATGAATTTCTCATAATTGGCTATTCCATGTTAAAGAATGTCGTAGTGCCAACCTGTCAAGTTGAAGTCCGCTCAGGAATTAGGGCCCAACAGCTAAGTAAGTATTTTAAAAACATTAAAAATTCAAGAGAAAACATTGGAAAAGAAGCGAACAAAAACTACAAAGCCTTTTTCATCCACATTGAGAAAAATTCCTTCTGAGGATACAGCGAAGAGGAAATTATTAATGAATCAAAAAATATAATCTGATCAGTGAGAAAAATTTACCCCGCATCCAGGATAATGATCAGAGGAATCATAAACAGTGGGTCAGTGAGTGGCAGTTATATCAATTGATTCAGTTGCAGAATCAATGAGTGTTGTGACTGACTAGGGGCTATATTTACAAACTCAAATAAGATTTTGGACAAGGAATATTTAGCCAAGGATGGACTGCATCTCAACATACTAGGATTGGGGATCTTCAGCAAAATGTTTATGGATGTTTGTAAAATCATTAAAACTGCTGTATATTTCTGGACTCTTCTATAAGCTATGAAGTGAAAACAGATTTTAATTGTTTAAATGAAGATTGCATATTCGAAAGTTGTTGTGTGGACCTTAATATGTTACACATTTCAATTTATAGGATTCCAGAAAGGGCTTTAGTCACACCATTCCTCTCTAAATTCCAGCACTTGCTAGATAAACTAAAGAAAGAAAAGAAGAAAAAAATTGTAATAGCAGGAGATTTTAATACAAACACTGCAAACAACAACAAAGAATCAACATACTGTATTGATTCAATTAAAAAGTCTGGTTTTAAACAAATTTTTTTGCAGTTCACCAGAGAAAATTTTTACTCAACAACATGCATCGAAAACATTGTAACAAATTACTGATTTGATAATTTGCATAAATTCTGTCTAGACTTAGGACTTTCTGATCACTCAGCCTTGTTTGTCTCACTACCAAAAACTTTTAAATACAATACAAGGAAAACGTGTATCAAAAGAAGTTTCAATAAAACAAATATTGAAATATTCTATGAGGAGGAACTAAGTAAAGTTAAGTGGTGCTTCGGGGATGGTGATTCAACAAATGAAAACTTTAGTACATTCTTAAACAGTTTTCTTGAGCTATTTAATGAAACTTTCCTGTCAAGATCATATTGCAACAAAACATCAGGTAAGATAAGATTAATCACACCAGGAATATAAATATCCAACGAGAGGAACAGGAAGCTACACAATCAGCTGAAATACAACAAACATCCTGATTCTGTAAAATATGTTAGAAACTATAAAACTATTTTTAAAAAAGTTGTCAAAGCTTCAAAACAAATGGCAAATAACAAATTCATTCTAGGGCAGAAAAATAAAACAAGAGCAGTATGGTCTGTAGCTAAGTCTGAATTAGGTGTCTGAAATCACAAACAAAACATTTCAAAAATCGACCTTTAAGAAAAATCTGTTGTAAATACAGCTCAAATGTCTGAGTGCTTCAATGAGTACTTCATAAATGTAACAAAATCTGGTTTATACATAGCAGATTATGAGCAGAAAGTAAATGTTTCTGGGTTAAAAGACAATACCTTTAAGAAAAATCTGTTGTAAATACAGCTCAGATGTCTGAGTGCTTCAATGAGTACTTCATAAATGTAACAAAATCTGGTTTAGACATAGCAGATTATGAGCAGAAAGTAAATGTTTCTGGGTTAAAAGACAATACTAGTGAATGTCTTAAAAAATTCAAAACAGTCTCAGCAACATTTGTTGAAAATGTCACACTCTCCATAACAGATAAAAACTCTGCTGGCTGGGATGGGATACCCATCAAAATAATTAAAAAAGTTTACTACATAATAGCTTACCCTCTCTCTCCCATAACAAACAAATCCTTGAAGGAGGTTACTTCCCTGATCTTTGGAAATACACAGAAGTAAAACCATTGTTTAAAAATGGTTCAAAAGATGATATAGGAAATTATTGCCCCATCTCTATACCCCTTTTAATCAAATGTATTTGAAAAAATTGCTACTTAACAGGTACAAAGCTTCATCACACAGAATGATATCATTTCACAAAACCAATTTGGATTCCAACAAGGCAATAAATGAGTTTATTGAAAAAATTGCTTCATCGCTAGCTAGGAAAACTAAGGTCGCAGGAATATTCTGTGATCTTAAAAAAGCATTCTACTCTGTAAACCATACCCTGATGCTTTTCAAACTCAACAGGTATGGAATAAGGGATATTGCTTTGAAATGGTTTGAATAATATGTCTTGGAGAGGAAGCAAAGGGTGGTAACCACATCAAATGGAGCATATTACTCTTCAGACTGGAAAACTGTCACAAGGTGTTCCTCAATGCTCAATTCTTGGACCCCTTTTATTTCTCTTTTATGTAAATGAGCTGCCTCTCAATGTAAATACTCATTTATCTTTGTTTGCAGATGGTACTTGCGCCCTAATTTGAAATGAAAATTCTAATGATATACCACAATGTGTTGTGAATGCGTTAAGTAACCTGGAAACATGGTTCAGTCTAAATGGCTTAAGCCTAAACATTTAAAGACCCACATGGTGAGTTTTAAAACCAAACAGTCAAAAACTGAAGAAATATGTGTCACTCACAACAATCAAAAAATAGAAGAACTTGATTCAGTCAGGTTCCTGGGAATAAACTTAGCCAGAACTTGGAGTTGGAATTCTCATATAGAATATGTAACAAATAAATTAAACAGCCTTGCATTTTCATTGGAAATTTTAGCCTGTGCTACTGATATGGTCACCAGGAAAATAGCATATTATGGCTTCTTTGAATCAGTTATTTGATATGGTATAACTTTTTAGGGAAACTCGGGAAACATTACACAAATTTTAAAGTTGCAAAAAAAGAATCATTCGCAACATATCGACCATTACTTAAAGACCTAAAAATATTAACTGTCCCCTCTTTATCATCTTTGAGGTGGTTCCTTTCCTACACAGTAGAGCTAATCTATTAAAAACAAAATCATTTTGAACACTCACACGACACAAGACATAAAGAAAACTTTATGCTCACCTTTCATCGCTTAAAACTGCGTTCTCTGACTCCTCAGTGTATAGCCATGAAAATTCAAACACAATAAAAGCGTGTGACATAATGAATAAGAAGATGAATATTTTAAACAGTAAGTTACATGATTTTCTAATTAAATGATGCTACTATCCTGTGGAAGATTTCATGAAGGACAAAGTGATATTTTGAGCTGGATCCCTAAAATAGAATAAAAATTTATGATAGTTATATTACATGTAAATACTGCAAGTTTGAGAAATTTTAAATAAATTCTCCACAAAGTATTATTGTAATTGTGACAAAATTTTAAATAAGCAAATAGTAACATTGACATGTCTCCCATACATCAGACATATGTTCTGAAATTACGTATCTTATGAGATGAATAAAACACATTTCACACATTTCACCAGTTATAAGTGTTGGGGTCACTCCTGTTCCCTATTTATACAAGGTGTAGAAGTATGAAACCAGAATTTGGTTGCAATAATTACATGTCTGTATTTTGACATTGATAAACAATATTTTATTCAAAATAATCTTCATTTCTATTGTACATTTCTCCCACTCTCTGGCAGTCTATGAATGCCACATCAGCAAGCATTTCATATGAATTTAAGCACTGTTCAGGGAGAGCATGTCCCAGTGATGGAAACAGATGATAAACAGACGTATCCAAGTCTGTAGAATAAGCCGCATTCCCTAGTATTTCCCAACTTAATACCTCGATCATTTCCTTGACCCGTTTTCCAGTGTGTGATGGGGTGTTATAATGGAGCAATAAGACTTTGTTTTGCTTTTTCCAAATTACGGTCATTTCTCATGTAGTGCTTGATTTAAATCGATCATTTTCTGTCATTAGCGATCGGTGTTAACAATTTTACCAGGTTTTATTAGCTTATAATAGATGACTCTCTTCTGATCCCACCAAACATAGGGTGTTGTCTTCTTTCTAAGGAGGTTTGGTCTTGGAGTGGATGTCGATGGTTTGCCTGGATTCACTCATGATTTACGACTCTTGAATTCTAAAAACATATCCATTTTTCATCACCTGACACTATTCGATGGAGAAATGACTTTCTTTTGTCTCTGGTGAGCAGCATTTCATAAGTGATCTTCCGATTTGCGTGCTGTCTTTCGCTCAGTTCATGTGGAACCCATTTTCCCCAGCTTCTGCACCTTTCCCATGGCTTTCAACTGAAGAGAAACAGCTTTCTGCATCACATTCAATTGTCCCACGAGTTGCTGTTGAGTTTTAGTATCACCTTCATCCAATAAGGCCTGCAATTCGTTATCTTTGAAATTTTTCGGTGGTTTGCCCGGGCTAATGGGTTCTTATGTCAAACTCACCATTTTGGAATTTTTTGAGCCACTAGAAACACGGTGTTTTCCCAAGAGTATGTTTTCCAAAAGCTTTGACAAGCATTAGATTTGACTTTGCAGTAGTTTCCTTCAAATCACAAGAGAAAGCCAATAATGCTGTCCTCAAGTCATAGTTCACAGGCGCAAAATTCGACATGTTTCTGTATTTGAAACAGATGCAGATGTACGGAACTTGGGTAACTGTGTGTTGACATTCATTGTAGTATTCTAGTATTACAGGCAATTCTAAAATAGTGCAGTTCATGACATAAGTTCATGGCTTGTAGAAGATAACCTATGCTAAATCACAGTAAGACTCAGTTCTTCCAGTTTCTAACACACAATTCAATGAAACGTGAGGTCTTAATTTTACACAATGAGTGTATGATTAGTGAAACTAAACAGTTCAAATTTCTAGCTGTTTAGAGAGATAGTAAACAGTCATGGGAAGCCCACATTCAGGATCTTGTTCGAAGACATAATGCTGCCATTTTTAGAATTAGAACAGTATCTGAAGTATGTGATAGTGCGATGGCAAAAGTAGCCTACTTCGCTTACTTTCATTTGCTTGTGGTTTATGGTATTATATTTTGGAGTAACTCTTTCTGTTCTCAAAGGATATTTTTGACTCAGAAATAGGTGATTCGGGCAATAAGTGGTGTAAGTTCACGAACCTCTTCCCCTGTTCATTAATCTGTGTATTCTGACTTTGATCTCTCAGTTACACATATATTACTTGCTGTCATTTCTTGTTAACAGTGTCAGATTATTCCCGACAATTAGCAGCTGTCACTCAGTTAATACTAGGCAGAAATCCAATCTGCATTTTGATAGCACTTCCTTGACTCTTACATGTAAAATAAATAAAATAAAGTCATCACAGTCTGACCAGACACTGAAAATTCAACATGCTGCTACCAATGTCAATGTTACAACCACATTCACCTGTTCTGTTGAAACATGGCCAAATGTGTTATTTGTGGTAGGGATGCTCACAAGGGTAACTGTCTGCCACTTTCTCCCTGCTGTATCAAATGCAATGGTGACCATGCAGCCTCATCCCAAGAATGTCCTCTGTGTCTTGAGGAGCATGCTGTCTAGGAGATCCTGGTGAAGGAAAATGTGCCTTACCCTGTTGCTTGCAAGTTGTCGGCTAGTCAAAAGCCATGCATTTTACCATCTGGAACTTACAGAACTGTTCTTCCTACGCATTGCTCCATGAAGGACATGGCCATGCAGACTTGAGACCTCATATTCAACACTGCAGTTGTAAAATCGCCCAGTATCATGATAGCATCCACATCTCCATTTCCTCCTCCAGCTGTGCAACAAGCCACCTAATCTTTGCTTCTGGTGGCGAAATCACCTGCTACAGCACTGACAGGCTGAAGAGGACACAATTATTATTTCTGTGAAGACTTTTTACATCCCTCCAGCCAACAAACATCCGAGTCTTCATCTGTCAAACATAAAGTCTCTAAGAAATCACACGAATGGTCCTCACCTTCCCTAACTTGGAGATTCCTTGCAATGGTATTGCTACATGATAGCCTCAACCAGCCTTCGTCAGTTTCACCAGTGTGCACCGCTTATCACAGTGTGCCCTGTAATCAGCAGGCTGACCCAGGTAGAATGCTGACTTGACTATAGATATCATGGAACAAGATCTTACAGACTCTGCACCCAGTAGCGTGAATCTGTGAAGGCTGGCACTCGGCAGATGTCAAAGTGATTACACTTTCTTCACTCCCTCTTCCCCAATCCCCACTGTGACTCTCCTCCAATGAAACATTTGTGGCGTTAAAGCCAACAAGGAGGGGTTGCGGCTGCTCTTGGAATGGCTGCATCCATTTGTTCTTTACCTCCAAGAAACAAAATTGAATCTTTGCAACAGCTTTGACCTCTCACATTTCCATCTGATCTGCGTTGACCTTGATGGCATTCAGCCTCATGGGGGAATCATGGTGCTCATCCTAGATGAAATTCATACCCAAACCATGTCACTAGACACACGACTGCAAGCTGTTGCAATCTGCATTATCCTCCCTTGGTTCACATTTTCTCTTTGCAATTTCTAAATTCCGTCTGTCATTTGGTGTCACCAGGGCAGACTTCCTCCAGCTTATTGATTAACTCCCTCACTCCTTTTTTCTACTCGTTGACTTTAATCTACACCATCCCTTTTGGGACCCTCCAGAACTAGTCAGTGAGGTGCTCTCTTGGCACACCTCTCAGTCAACTCAACCTCATCTGTCTCTATACTGGAGCACCAATGTTCCTTCCAGACTCTATGCACACCTACTGTAGTGCCTCGAGAATTTCTGGGTAAATTCTAGAGACACTGTATTTCACCGTCTCAAACACACGATATTTTAAGGAAGAGTGTGTATGAGTGGAAATGTGTCTACTGCACCACAGTTTATGTGTGTGCGGGACGGGCGTGTGTTACGAGAAGACTAAAGTTGTGGCGGTCTATCGGCGCTGACAAGTGGTGGCTGCGCACGCCTTGGACGCCATGTGCAGTACTAGGAGTAATCAAGGACTACTATTTGGCAATGTGAATGTGAATGTTGAAAACAAACGAAATATATTTTATCTAGAGACGTATATACTCTGTTGTTTGACTTGTGAGAAGCAAGACGTGGTTTTGAATTTCCGAGTGGTTCTAAAACCAAACTATTTTGTAAATGTTAATTAAGCGTCTTTCTAAAGCTCGAAGTATGAGTTAAATACAAGAAGATGGAGATATTTACATCTAAGAAGATAATTTTATGGTGTATAAATACACAACGTGAATTGCCTACTTATTTAACACGGACGGCAATCCGACTTTACACATTCGGTCGTCAGGAAAACGTCAGAACGTGGCGACCCAAGTGACAGGACCCGAAGAAAGGGGGAATTTTATGACAGAATTCGAGATAAGAAGATATTGAGTTGCCATAGCAAACGAGAGTAACAAGACAAGGCAACTGTTATGCAGAATTGGATTCTTTCTAAAAGGATAAAAGGGTGAAAGAATTAGTAAGCACCGGACAAAGGAAGATGCAGAGAATAGTTCGACTTAGAAGATTTGGTGTGGGGAAGTAAGCAGTCCTCACACATACGCCGACTGAGCCGACGCCGTCGCCGTAACCCGCCACCGTTGCTGACTGCAACGGCTGCCGTTCTCCGTTGCTGACTTTGCGTCTGCTCGCCCACACAGACGTCGTAACCAACGTTTGATGCTGCCGGCGCCTGTGCTATCCACCAGTGCCGATTCTACACCTGCTCACCGACGCAGCCCAAAACTTTACGCCGAGTGAGCGAAAAACAATAATTTTTTGGTAAAGTTGAGTGGACGATTGCATGATAAATTGTTATTATAGTTATTGTATTCAATGGTGAATTTTCTTTAGATGATCCCTAGGTCCAAGATCCACAACATATGGATCAAGAACAGCAACAAACTTCAGAGCAACCCTGGCAGTGACTGTAACAAAGGAAATGCCAGACTGGACTGAGGTAGCAAATTTAATTAAAGCACTAAGCCTTAAATTAGATAACCAGAGAAAAAGAACAGAGAGCAGATTCAGCTTCTTTAAGACAACAAGAACTAAATGCTCAAAATGCTTCATTAAGACAGGAACTGAGTGTTTCCTTAAGAAAGGAATTGAATGAAAATTTAAGTGCCCCAAGTCTTAAGTCAGAGTCAGTAAATACACAATTGAACATCAAATTAGATGCTCAGAGTGAGGTTTTAAGTAGCCAAAGTGAAATCTTAAACAGTCAAGCAACAAATATAAGTTTGCTAAAGACTGAATTTGCCACTCTGAATAATAAAGTCGAGAATCTGAAATTAGAGTTAAAGAGTGAACTCACTGGTTCTTTGAATACTCATGTTAATCAACTACTTAATGAATTTAACCAGAGACAGAATGTGCATCTTCAAGATTTAGCTAAAAAATTAGAATTTGAAATTGAATATAGATGTAATTATGTAGAAAAAGAACTTGTTGAAAAATTAGAATCATTTCAAAGCATATGCAATGTTACCTTCACTGTTGTAAATCAGAGGATGCACACTCTGAAGCATAGTATTGAAAAACAAGATAAGATGATCCCTATTGTCCAACCGCAAATTGCAGGCGTCAACAGTTAAGTCGATGACGTAGAGAGAAATTTTAGGGATAAACTAGCGAACTTTGACATGGTAAATGTAAGTCGTCTGGCGGAACCTTTTGAGACAATTATAGATCGAGAAATTACCGAGAGTTTAATTACCACAAATGTTTCGACTGTTGCTGTTTTCAAACTTAATGATAATAGCAATGTTAGAGACGAATCATGGAAAGAATTCAAACTTGTCCAGGACAGATTAGAAAATAGAATAACTTTACTTAATGTCGTGCTTCCTAGTAACATGGTAATTGTTTTGTTGTGGGGAGGCTTTCACGCAAAATTTAGTGAGAAGTATTGGTCCATAAGTAATCATGTGAGATTAATGTCAGATCCGTGGGATCTGGGTGGAGTCGCATCTATGCCCCAGGGATGTTAACATTCTGTGTTAAAGGGCGGAGTGATGACCGTCGGTTCCTAAGTTATTTTCGGTGTTACACATTAGTTTTCCTACACAGAATTCCCTTAAAATCTTCAGCTATTCTGTAACCTATTCATAACATCTTGAACTAACCTATCATGTTAGTATTTAAGTGACCAAATATGACTACAACATTGTGACTAATTTAAGAGAATCACAAATAAACAGTGATCTCTAAACAAAAATGGAACGAACAGAATAATATTCTGGTAGAAGGTATAATGTGATGTTAGTATGTAAACAGAGTGGCTTTAAGATGGAATGAACAGAATACAATATTATATTTAAGAATAATATGATATCATGTGACTAATGAAACAACTATCTTATTGTAGTGTACAATTTTCTATTTTTATGGAACATTTATGCCTTTTATGAGATGTGATGTAGATGGGAGGGTTTGTATTGATCTTGAAAGAGGTGGGTAGTATAGATAAAGACATAATTAGCGCTACACACACACCACACTTTTCAGACGGCCCTCGCAAATAAGTGTGACTGATTCTTCACCATTTGCCGTTCCATATGGGTTGCTAAGATTCTTTCTTCATGGACTTCAAAGGTGAAGGTTAGAATGTCCGTTCTGCAGGAGAAGTTTAACATCACACCTCCTTCAGCTTCTCATTCAAGTACCAGCGAAGTAGGGATCATATGGGTTGCTAAGATTCTTTCTTCATGGACTTCAAAGGTGAAGGTTAGAATGTCCGTTCTGCAGGAGAAGTTTAACATCACACCTCCTTCAGCTTCTCACTCAAGTACCAGCGAAGTAGGGATCATGAGGAAGAGGGTTGGAAGGGTTTCGCGTCTTTGGGGCTATCTTCTTCCATTTCTTCGATCTTAGCAATCGTTTCTATTTTTTCCTTTCTTACTTCTCATCTGATTGCTGGTCTATCTCTCCCTCTTTCCATATGCATGTAGTTCTATCGCTGAAGTCCTTCTCATTCTCTGTGGTTTTCTATAACCTTCAACTTATTTCAAATAAGTAGGCCTAAGATTCAGGCTGCACGAACACACATCGACATACTCGTAAAATTACACGTAGACACAAACATGAAAATTATGGGCTAGAAACCTAAAGCGATGTCAGAACCGCCAAGGGTTGAAGGGGAATAAAGACATATGTACATCTGGGTAGATGCACATATTGTATGGTTGATATATGACAGTTCTGCATCGTCCCTTTTTTCTTTTGTCGTTTCTTATATACTTATACGTAGTTATAAGAACAGAGACAGTTCTATATCGCACAAGGAAGTGTGAGAAATGAAGGTGAGTAGAAACTAATGAAGAACTAATGAGCATAAGCAAGGGAGGAACAAATTGTGATAATTATTGACGACAGTTGAATATTTGTTCTGATGATTTGTAGAATAGTGGGACAAGTCTAGAATAAAGAAAGGTATGATATAGTGAATTATATATAACTATGAGGTTTACTGAAAGCGTAGAAGCTGAAAAGTAGTGGAGGACTCTAGGGGATCAAATGATGTGCCAAGAAGTAAGTGAGAAGTTTGAAGTAGAATTGAATTTTGCCAGGTAATAGTTAGCGACAGTATATATAAAGATGTAGACTAGGACAATGAACCATGGGGCCAACTCACAAACGATAAGAGGGGCGTACCCAGCTTTTACTGAATGAAGAAAAGGGCAGATAGGCAGACCGAAGAGAGGCTGACCTATACTGGGCAGGCAGGGGCACCTAGAAGGGTATTGACCTGTACCATAGAATATAAGAATAATAGGGGGCGTACCTACCAGAATGGTGGGAGAAAGGTTACCCATAGGATCAACCCATAGGTAAGGTATAAGTACTGTACCTAAAAGGAAAAGAGCAGTATTGAGACAAAAGTCACACATTTTGTAGCGATTATTCTGGTAAGTTTGTATTCTCTATTCCACTAACATTGTCAAGTTTTATATTTATATGTGTCAGAAAGAACCTTTTCACTTGCCCAGAGTTCCTCCAGACTACGGGAAATGGTAGTTTATGAGATTAATATGTACTAAAGAAAAAACAGTATAGAGGAGTAGAGTAAAGAATGATATAATTGTCTATGACATCTGGAATCTGTGATTGGAGGTTAAAATTTTGCGTCCTAACTTCAATATTAAAGGCAACACTCAGATAATTATTATTGAAACAAAAAGAAAAAGAAGAGCTATGTATTAAGTACATGATTACTAGAAGAAAAGTGTTATATAAACTTATTGAAATGGAAATTAGCGTTATGTGAATACGATCTTGATGTACGTAATGAACATGTATAAAATATCGCGTGTTCGAGCTAAGGGGAGGGATATATAGTGCCTCGAGAATTTCAGAGTATATTGTAGACACACTCGTATTTCACTGTCTTGAACACGTAATATTTTATGGATGAGTGTGTGAGAGTGGAAATGTGTCTACTGCGCTACGGTTTGTGTGTGTGCAGGACAGGCGTGTGTTACGAGAAGACTAAAGTTGTGGCGGTCTATCGGCGCTGACAAGTGGTGGCCGTGCACGCCTTGGAAGCCACGTCCAGTGCCAGGAGTAATCTAGGACTACTCTTTGGCAGTGAAATAGTAGTGACTGTTGGGAACAAATGAAATATGTTTTATCTAGATACTTACATACTCTGTTGTTTGACTTTCTAGGAGCAAGAACTGCATTGACAAGGGTTATTAAAAACAAAAGAGACTGTAATGATGCATGTTAAGTACTAATGTTTTCCAGACAAAGCTGATTTACGAGACGTGAAAGCGCATGTGAAACTTGTGTAGTTGTTTTATTGTGGAGAAGAAAATACAGCGAAGTTGCTGTGAAAGTACTCTGAGAGTAAGAAATCATTTCAAAAATAGAGAAGTAGTTAAGTATCATTTCCCTAACTAGCAGGCCGGCCGAAGTGGCCGTGCGGTTAAAGGCGGTGCAGTCTGGAACCGCAAGACCGCTACGGTCGCAGGTTTGAATCCTGCCTCGGGCATGGATGTTTGTGATGTCCTTAGGTTAGTTAGGTTTAACTAGTTCTAAGCTCTAGGGGACTAATGACCTCAGCAGTTGAGTCCCATAGTGCTCAGAGCCATTTTGAACCTAACTAGCACGAAATCATCGGAGAAGAAGTATTGTGAAGGTCGACGCAGCCGTCTGTGCTGAGAAGAAGATCAGCTGCACACGATACGTAAATCACCCGTGAGAGGCGTGCGAGTCTCGCACCCCAGCACCTCACACAGTCTCCAGACGTCAGGAAAGCGTTAGACTGTTCCCATTTGGTCCTCTACTGCACCACCCACCTTGCCTGTCATGAGTGGCACATTCACTCCGACACATACTCAAGTGACCATATCCCATGTGCTATTAGTTTGCTGACTCCTACCCCCATCTACATGTAAACCCAATTGGCAGCTTTGTAAGGCTAACTGGTGGCCTTATTCCTCCCTGGCAACCTTCGATAAATGATATTTCCTTTGTTGCAATGACCACATAGCGTACCTCACCGACGTTATCCTTACTGCTGCAGATCATTCCATGCCGTGCCCTTGACCTGCACTTCACCTTTATCGCTCAACGTCCTGGTCCCTTGGTGGACTCAGGTGTGCTGTGATGCAGTTCGTGCATGAAGAAGTGCTCTTTCATTTACTAGTTCATTCAACAGTTTCACTCCCTCTTACTTGGTGCCAGGCAACTCCTGCTGGCTCTCTGGGTCCAAGGTCCTGTCCCCCATTTCTGGCATAACCATAGTGTGGTACGAATGCTCACAAGGGCGATTGCCTGCCTCTTTCTCCCTGCTGTATTAATTGCAATGCTGACCATGCAGCCTGATCCCAAGAACGTTCCACGTGTCTCAATGAGCAGGCCGTCCAGGAGATCCTGGTGAAGGAAAACGTACCTTACCTGTTGCTCGCAAGTTGTCGGCTTGTTGAAAGCAACAATTGAACTGCTATTTTTCGGAGATTTCGGGCTTCACCCACTATCATCCAGCCTTTCTGCCTCGGAAACAGGTGGAGGAGGCTAGGGTTCTTCCCTTCTCCTCTCAGAATCGTTAATTCTACAATGTTCTCCAAACTGTAAGGGAACTAGGTCACGCTGTCACTTCATCATGATTCCCCCGCCCCCCCCCCCCCCCCCATTCTAGTGCTGGACGATTTTTATATTCAGTTGTTGCAGCACCATTCTTTTGCGGGCAGGCACTTTCTCCTTCATACGTACAATTGCATTTGGGCAGACAACAAGGGTCTCAGATGCTGGTGTGAAGCCACTCTCATACCTGTACCTAAGCCCGGCAGTGACAAATGCCTTCCTCCTAGCTACTGCTCTGTTCTCTCACTAGCTATGTTTGCTAGGTAATGGAACGAATGATTCGTGGCTGGTTGATGTGGTGGCTTGAATCTCGCAATCTACTAACAATTGCACAATGTAGGTTTCGAGCGTGCTTTTCTGCAGTTGACGATCTTGTCACTTTGTCGCTCCATATCATGAACGGTTTTCAAAAGACCAGGAAGGAAGTCGAAGACACCTGCTGGTGGACTGGTATCTTCCATACTCTATACGCTTAGGGAATCCATGGTTGCCAGCCACATTTCCTTCAGCAATTTTTAAAAGCCAGAGATTTAAAGAAACGTGTGGTTTTGGCCTTGTCAAACATCTTTATCCAGGAGAAATGGTGCCTCAAGGCTCTGTCCTGTGTGTCATCCTTTTTGTTACAGCCATTGACCCTATTATCTCCAGCTCTCTTTTTGTCAACGACTTTGCTATTTATTGCAGTTCTCCATGGATGTGCCTTCTGGAGTGGCGTCTTCGGCAGTGTCTCAATCTTCTGCAATCATGGAGCACCGACAGTGTACTTAGCTTTTGTACTGACAAAC
The DNA here is from genome assembly GCF_023864345.2 of Schistocerca serialis cubense. Lineage (NCBI taxonomy): Eukaryota > Metazoa > Arthropoda > Insecta > Orthoptera > Acrididae > Schistocerca > Schistocerca serialis. Next base: position 834,882,664 of record NC_064642.1, on the reverse strand, counting down.
CGTGTGTATGAATTTCTAGTGGCGTAATCGGTTTCTTCCTCACCCTTTGTCTTGGGCCCGTTGCTCTTCCGTTGACTGTAACTACAAAATAATCATGCTTGATAGAAAATTTTCTTGGTCCACCCACGTGTCTTACCTGGCTGCACGCCATACCCGTTGTCTCTACATCTAAGCGTACATCCATGCTCCGCTAGGCACTGTACTGTGACACAATTGGTCATTTCCTTTGCTGTTCCATTGGTGGACAGAGCGAGGGGAAAAAAGACTATCTGTATGTCTCCATATGAACCCTAATTTCTTGCAACTTATCTTCGTTGTCCCTATGCAAAACATATGGTGGCAGCAGTAGGCTCATTCTGTAGTCAGCTTCAGATGCCGGTTCACTAATCTTTCTCAGTAGTGTTCTTCAAAATGAATGATTCCTTCCCTCCTGCAATTCTCACTTCAGCTCCTGAAGCATCGACGTCGGAAAAGACGAAGGTGCAGTCGCCTTCCCTGGGTTCATCCAATTAATCTGAGACGTGAGGAAGTCGGTGTTTTCTACACATTATTTGCAGACCTTTTTTTAACTACTTTCGTATGTCAGTTGGCTCCTTTGATGAATTGTACGGGAAGCTGAAGAATGTTCTGCAACGCCAATACACGGAATACAGAAACTGTATACAGCCTATTGAAATCCTGGCTATGACTTTAATGTAAGTTTTTAAGTACAGCTTTGTTATCACTGGTGTTTGAATAAATATGCCATTGAAGCTAAATAATACATGTATAAACTCTTATTGCTGTTTTTTTCTCAAATTCTATATATAAGATTCTTTTATTATATTTCTATTTACCAAAGTACCATACAAACAGGAAAGATGGTTGTGCAGTAAGTTGATATTGTAGTAGTAGGCAAAACAACAAAACGCATGTAAAATAATCGATCTTATTTATTAGGCTGGATCTGAGATTATGTTATCAATAAAAATACAATTATGAACAAATATGAAATTCATAAAATACAAACATTGTAGGTTTCTGATGAAACTATGGATTTCATTGTGTTTGTTGTTTTGGTAGGTTATTTGTGACGTCCCAAAATCAAATTGATGATATCAATTGAAGAAATCGGAATATGAGGAATTACCTGAAGGAGAAATAGACGGATTTGCAACATTTTCACTTTATGGAGAGTCACTGTGAACAATTTCGTACATGTCATGTGATGTCTGTGTTTCTGGTTTGGATTGTATACTTTTTTGGAGAGGTGTTGAATCGTGTGCTTCCTTTGAATGACTTTGCAGTCCACATATAGGCCTATGTTGATACAAGGAATGTTCTTCTACGTTAGTTCTAATCTGACTGGAAAAACTAGGCCCTGCATATTGTTGAGGTGGAAATGGAGGCTATTGAATGTTTAAAAATGGTTGCGGTTGGATAACTGCAGATGGCTGAGGCGTACACTGAGGGAATGGCGGACAAGATGGCATGGAAGTGGAGTATCTTGGTTGAGGATGAGGAAGTGTTTGCTTCATTTTGTTTATGTTATCAATTAGGTTTAACACTCCCATTTGGAATTGAAGGAATTCACTGTTAGAATAGTTCGTCACATGAGGCATTAAACTCTGAAGGAAGGACATCTTACTGCAGGACGTTTCAGGTTCCAGAGCTTTGAATATTTTCATCTCAACCTTGTCTGCTTTCTTCCTCCTTTATGGTGGGTTTACGTTAGTAGAAATCGGAGTTGCAACACCGGCACCTTCAGGCTCCCTGTCTTCGTCAAGTGTTCCTGGCTCAATTTCTGCATACAGGCTGTCTACCGTATCGTTTTCGGTGTAGATCTTGTTTAAAAATTGAAGTTGGTCCGAAGAAAGGTATTTCTTATGTTTTTTGGCCCCAGATCCACTTTATTTGACAGCTTTCTCATCTTTTTTCGATTTTGCGAAGCAGTCTCGGAGGTTGGTCCACTTTCGTATTACTTCCTTGCCTGCATAAATACAAATGTATTATCTAAGTATTTTTTATGAAAACTTTTTTTAGTATTGTTGAATTATGTAATAATTAATGTTCAGTTTTTTTTAGATATTTGGCGAGTGGCTGTACGTTTACGGAATTGCACTATAGCTACAGGGTTGGAATTTCAACGGCTAGAAAAATTGTTGAAGAAATATATGCAGCGATTTGGTCAGTAATGCGAGAAGAGTGTATTCCAACACCAACTTGTGATACGTGGATGTTAATCGCTTCTGACTTTGAAAGTATCGCTAATTTCCCACACTGTCTTGGCGCTGTTGATTGCAAGCATATAAGACTGACTTGTCCGTTTGACTCGGGATCAATGCATTACAATTACAAAGATTACTTTTCTATTGCGCTTTCGGATGTAGCAGACGTAAAGTACAGTTTTGTTTACGTTGGTGTTGGGAGCTATGATAAAGAATGTGACTCGTCAATATTTAAGAGGTCCAAATTGTGGAGATCAATAGAAAGTGGTTCTCAACCATTACCTGTGAAACAACCTCTTTCAGGGACGGAGAGTCCTAAAATACCATACTTCTTTGTTGGAGACGAAGCGTTTGGCTTACACAAACACCTATTGAGACCCTTTGGAGGAAAACACTTAACAGTTGAGAAAAGACTATTTAACTATCGATTGTGCAGAGCACGAAGATATGTGGAATGTGCATTTGGCATTCTTAGCAACAAATGGCTCGTGTTCCATCGATCTACCAATGTGTAGCCACATTTTGCAGTGCTCATTGTCAATGCTTGCATCGTATTGCACAACTATGTACGTGACAGAGACGGATATATTGTTGAGGACACAACGTCAATTACGGGCCGGGAAGATTTGTCGGGGGGAAATACTACAAGAGTTGGCTTGGCAGCAGACAATATCAGAATTGTGCTTAGCAGATATTTTGTGTCAGAAGTCGGAAGTGTACCCTGGCAAATGTCTAAAATATAAGTTGTCAAACGTGGAACAGAAGATTGTATGAATCAGTGTTCTGTAGCCTTCGTGAAAGAAATTGCTTTTTTTAAACTTTCAGTCCTATTTTATTTAGTTAGCCTAGTTATACCTCGACCACCTTATATTGAGAGAACAAATACACCATGTTTTTAATTATTTACATAACAAAATTTACGGAACTAATGGCTAGATGGAAAAATTCCTGTTAGACCACCTTCACACGGCCGTAATGCCTTATAAGGGAAAGTAAAATGTTGTTCAGGTATAATACAAATAAGTATTTACTTTACTTAATATGTAATTCTTTCCAAATGCATTTTTTCTGTATCACTAATGTTCTCAAAATCTGGGTTGAGTGGTGAACATAACTCTTCTCAGGTTTTTCTTGTTGCGTTTCTATCCTTATAAATATCTAAAGTTTTGTCCCGTAATATAACTAGCGATGTCAAAATTTCAGCATCAATTCTTTCCATAATGTGAAAATAAACCAGCGACACCCACAACCTGAAAACACGGAAAATCGCAATCTGATACCAAAATGAACGCATTAGAAATAACACTGGGGACAGCTCTCGTACGACTGACATGGTGTGGTGTGAAAACGAGCACTTGGTCACGTGGGTCACTGAGCCGAGAGTACGGAACGGTGGCGCGTGGCGGCAGTGGCAGTGGACAGCTGCAACACGACTAAAAATCGTGCCCGTGTTGCAACCGTACGACGTGAAACGTCTCGTGTTCTTCGACAGTCGACTGAGAAAATTTGTCCGTACGGTTTTTTACCGTACGGGCGAAATCGTCTAATGTGCAAGCAGCGCGGCTTCTGTTGCTTCCATACTTATTATTTACAAAGTGTATGGTGAGCTCTTTTTTCCAAAGTTGGCAGGATCACACTTTCGAAGCAAATAGAGAATCGGTAGCTTCTAAAATTGCAGTGAATATACGAATTGAGGATCTAATGACCTGCTCCATTAATTCGTCTGCAAAAATGGCTACCGCAAAAATGGCTAGCGTCTCGAACGATCAAAAACGTCTATACGCGGCCTCTGTCGTCTTCAAATGGTTCAAATGGCTCTGACACTATGGGACTTAACACCTGAGATCATCAGGCCCCTAGAACTTAGAGCTACTTAAACCTAACTAACCTAAGGACAGCACACACATCCGTGCCCGAGGCAGGATTCGAACCTGTGACCGTAGGGGTCGCGCGGTTCCAGACTGAAGCGCCTAGAACCGCTCGGCCACTCCGGCCGGCCTGTCGTGTTCGATACAGCGCGTGCACGTCATAATGACGGCAGCACGATTTTATCAGCGTACAATACGACTCGCGGGAGGGGAAGAGGCGTTTGTAACACTCGGTAGAACACATGTACGCTTGCCAGAGTGACCACGAGGAAAACATGTTTTTCCTGAAGCATAGCTCGTGCCGTGTACAGACGCTATAACATTAGGTACTCGCGAAAACTGAGATCGACAATGCCATTTAACAGACGCTGAGGCACTGCACTTCGTAACACAAAATTTGAATCCGAAATGTCTTTTAACTTTCGTATAACAAAACCACGAGATGCAAGGCCACACGGCAAACATCGTATAAGGAGGCTCAGTTCAGGTGGTCAATACAGTGCTTGTTTTAATTTTGAAATAGAAATAAAATGAGACAGAGTATCTTTGTGTCGATTTTCAGCAAACAGGAGATTCCAAAAACGCTGGCCATCCGTTTTAGGAATTTTTTGTCCGCATTAAAACCACAACGGAATCGCCTTAAGACGATTAAAATTTCGATACGTAACGGTTGGAGTGTGACAGAGTACTGCAGTTCGGACATCAGATACCGTGTAAAACACATAGGTAAGAAAAAAGTGAACATTAATTTCACTGGACACAGGTCAAGAAAATATTACAAAGAGAGACTGAAGGGAAACGGACATAACAATTAAAAACGCACAATTATTTTTTAACTCCCTGAAAGAAAAGAAGGAAGTAAATGACTGCAAACCGACAGTGGAATTAGCTCGCCTGCAGAGCACAGCCCGCGGCCACGGGCACATCGCGCGTTCTCTTCCCTCCACGTCCCGCCGGCCGGCTGGCCAGAACGTGCGTTGTGAGGCGTGGCAGACTCCGCCACGGCCGCCCTGCACGGCGGTCGACATCGACCGTGAATCGAGAGTAACCGGCCGCCCTGCGCACCGAACGGCGGCACTGACTCGCATTCCGACATTAATGTACGGGAAAGCGGAGAGAGGGGAGGTCGTTGCATCCCACTTCAGAAGCGGACACTGTCGTAAATGTCACATTATGTCATTTTATTCTCATTCACATCGACGTCTTGTTTTGGATTTAACGTTTCGGAATATGAGTTAGGAATGGAGTGTAGTACCACATTATACAAATACATCAATAGAAACACGCGAAAAACACGTCATTTTTTTCTGTTTGCCGTCGTTCCTTAGTTGCTTCAAAATTCGCGGAGGTACTTTCCGTCTATGCAACTAAATGAAGGCAGTTTGTTTATTACTAGAGCTAGGATTTTTGCTTATTTGCACGATAGTGCATCTAATGCATATTTAAGGGGTTATTGCATATGTAAATAACTTTTGTATATTTATACTTATATTTTACTTTTCAGCAATGACTCTTGAAATACAAGTATTTTACCACGATAGTTTAAGAAGAAGAGTAAGACCTGAGCAAATTTCTCTTTTATTGCTCTGTTTGTGTAGAATTACTTCTCTGTCATATTTACAAATCCATTGGTATTGTCTAACAAACGAAGTCGCCGGCGGCAACAATGACATTTCCGAGAATGAAAAATATCCATTGTCAGCTACCTATAAAGCAGTAACTCGTGTGCTGTTCTTCGTGATTTCTCAAGTGTGCGCAGGGGGAGACCGTATTACCACAATGCCGAAGGAGAAGAACAGTAAAGCTTATTTAATTCGACAGTGGGTTGATGGAAATCCTACTCTAACAACAGATGGAAATGTAGTATTGTGCCAAGTGTGTGAGAAGCACGTAAGTTGTATTTTTGCCTTCTCATAGTTAAAAATCAATGTGATTTTTGAGTTAGTTTTTTACTTAATGAAAATAAACTGACTTTTTCATACCATTGTTATAGGTGCCCTGTGATAAAAAATTCCAGATTACACAACATTTACAAACAGCTGCTCATACAAATGCTGCTAATAAAAATATCTCCAACATCCAGACAACCTTACCAGCAGCATTTTCTGCAAGCAGAAGTGCAAATGGTGGCAATGATAATTTTTCGAAAGATCTCTGCAAAGCTTTAGTTTCAGCCAACTTCCCTTTCAATAAATTAAATAATGTAGAATTTCGAGGGATCCTCGAAAAATATACCAAACGAAAAATTCATGATGAATCAACAATAAGGAAAAACTACCCCGGCAAAGTTTAAGAAGAGGTAAGTTTAAACATTTACTTAATGAAATTAGTTTGCATGTCAGCTATCCCCATATCCCCCACCCTCCATTTAAGTTTCATTAAAACTTTTCAATTTTTTTAAGAATTTTAAATCTATTACACAAAAACATTTTAAAAATTTTGTATGGCCTGTAGTCTCAACGAGTTTACGATCAAGAAACATTTTTAATATTTATACTTATCCTCCCCCCCCCCCCCCCCCACAAAAAGTGGGACCCATATTAACATGGCTGTTCTATACAAATTTTCAATAAAATAGTTCTTTTCAGGTAATACAAGAGATGATATTGGGGATTCAAACGTGTCTCATCTGTAGATGAAACGACTGGCTCACGTGGGAGATATATTGTCAACGTTGCCGTTGGAAAAATGGCGGAATCTGAACCAGGAACACCTCATCTCATTGTGTCCTGGGTACTGGAAAAAACAAACCATTCTACTATTGCTATGGTTGTTCGTGATGCATTACGCGTTTTGTGGCCCACTAAAGAAAACGAGGAAAAACTCCTGGTGATAGTTACAGATGCAGCAGCATATATGATTAAGGCTGCTAAAGGTTTGCAGGTATTTCATCCCAAGGCAGTTCACATAACTTATTTAGCACATGCTCTTCACCGACTGGCTGAAGAAATTCAAGCGTATTTTCCTCTGTGAAAAAAGTGTTTGTGAAGGCGCCATCAAGAGTAAAATTATTTACTGAAATGATGCCAGGTATTCGTTTACCCCCACAGCTGATCATCACGAGTTGGGTAACATGAATAGAAGCAGCTCTGCATTACAGTGAGCATTTAGAAGACGTGAAAAGGGTGCTGGACGTGATGGACAGAAACGAAGCAGCAAGTATCCCAGCTGCAATTAGTGCTTGTAATGAGGAGGGTCTCCAGAGTAAATTAGTGTTTATTAGGACCTATTTCAGTAAACACACATTTGGAAGAAAAAGCAATGCCTCTATTTTCTGCCCTTGATGTCTACGAAACAGCTGTCGTCGGAGACATACCAGGATAAATAGGAAAGTGTCTTCGCAACAGAATTGAGAAAACTCAAGCAAGAAATCCAGGTTTAATGTTTCTTCGGGATGTGAATAAGATGTTACAAGGAGAATCTGAAAAACAGCTTAATAGTTATTCTGTAAGTGTCATAGCCTCATTTCAGTACTGTCCTGTGACTTTGTGTGATGTAGAGAGATCTTTCTCTTCATATAAAAACTTTTTAAGTGACAGAAGGAAATCATTTCTTCCAGAAAACTGTGAAAAATTTTTAATTGTTTAATGCAATAAGAGCAACTGATGCTAAAATAGACTAAGAGAAAGAGGCAGACAGTAATAAATATTAACTTTGTTTATTAATGTTTTAAGAATAATTGAATAATCAGATTACTTTAAGAGGATTAAAAGATGGGAGAAAACTGAAACAATGATTTTTATTTATTATGCATATTTTAAAGTTTTTAGAGCATATTTATCAGATTTTTAATGTATAGATGCATGCATATATTCATACTTTTCAGTGCATGTAAATCCGAGCACTATTTATTACCATACGCTTTTCGCTTCCTTTATTCGTGATGATGCTTCACAAATAAAAGAAGCGAAACGCGTATGGGAATAAACTGCCTTCAATTAGTTGCATGGACGGAACACATCTCCACGACCCCGAAAAATTGTTTAAGTGAGTGTCAAAGACTAGTATGATCCATAGAATGTGGTTGTAGCTCGCTCCTAGAAATCCAAAAGATGAAGTAGCCTACTTCACTATATGATACATCAACGTTTTTGGTTCATAAAAACAAAATTTAAAAAACCGCCTATTCGAGGGCATGTGGCGAGTGCAGCTATAAAGTTCGTTGCAGTTTACAACATTCATCTGATGAATCAAAATGTGTCATATTAAACTTATAATTAATTAATATTAAATTTAAAAAGTGTGTATTGGGCAAATCGACAGCAGGTTAAAATGAATGATTACTTCACTCCCAAGTAAAGAAGATTGGTGAGTACTAGACATACTGCTGTATAAGCGTTGGGATCGGAAGCTCAGAAGTCAGAAAAGGAAGACAGTTGTTCTTCTTGACACAGTACAGTACAGCCTCCACTCTCTGGTCTGGGGAATACTAAGCTTGCTTTTCGTCCTGCGAATACGACAGCCTATGGACCAAAGATATGATGGAGTGCCTAGCAGAATATTAAAATACTGTTCTGCCCGTGTTAGCCCTGTATTTAGCCATATCTGTAATTTTTCCTATAGGAATGGTCAGTTTCCTGAACGATTAAAGTAGTCAGTAGTAAAGCCCCTTTATAAAAACGGAGAAACGGATAATGTAGACAATTTTAGACCTATTTCTATGCCATCAGTGTTTGCTAAAGTTATTGAAAAGGCTGTATATGTAAGGATAATTGATCATTTTATATCACACGATTTGCTATCAAATGTACAGTTCGGCTTTAGAAGTCGTTTAACATCTGAATGTGCTATATTCTCTTTTCTCTGTGAGGAACTGAATGGGTTAAACAAAAGGTTTCGAACCCTAGGCATATTTTTTGATTTAACTAAGGCGTTTGATTGTGGTGATGACAGAATATGGTTCCAGAAGTTGGACCATTACGGAATACGGGAGTAGCTCACAATTAGTTCACCTCTTACCTTAGCAACAGGCAGCAGAAGGTCATTATTCGCAGTTCTGAGAATGTCTGTGATGCGGGGTCTGAGTGGGATACAGTAAAATGGGGAGGTGCCCCAGTGATCAGTGTTGGGACCACTCCTGTTCCTTATTTATATAAAGGATATGCCCTCTAGCATTACAGGTACCTCTAAAATATTTCTGTTTGTGATGACACTAGCTTGGTGATAAGGATGTTGTGTGCAACATTGGCTCGGTTTCAAATAGTGCAGTTCATGACCTAAGTTCATGGCTTGTAGAAAATAAACTAATGCTAAATCACAGTAAAACTCAGTTTTACAGTTTCTAACACACAACTCAACAAAATCTGACGTTTAAATTTCACAGAATTGGCATATGATTCGTGAAACTGAACAGTTCAAATTTCTAGGTGTTCTGATAGATAGTAAGCTGTCGTGGAAAGGATCTTCTTGAAAGACTTGATGCTGCCATTGATGTTCGACACGAAAATTAGTCTACTTTGCTTATTTCCATGGTATTATATTCTGGGGTCACTCTTCCCATTCTAAAAGGATATTTTTGGCTCATAAACGGGTGGTTCGGGTAATAAGTGGCGTAAGCTCACGAACCTCGTGTCGACCCCTGTTCACGACATTGGCCTCTCTCTCTCTCTCTCTCTCTCTCTCTCTCTCTCTCTATATATATATATATATATATATATATATATATATATATATATATATATATATATATATTCCTTACTGTAATTTCTTGCTAACATTATTAGCGTATTTCCAAGAATAAGTAGCTTTCCCTCAGTTAATACTCGGCAGAAATCAGACCTGCATTTGGATCGGACTTTCTTAAGTCTTGTGCAGAAAGGTGTGCTGCATACTGCTGCATCCACTTCCAATAAGCTACCACTGGAATTCAAAAGCTTTAGAAGTAATCCACGCTCACATTCAGATCGAAACTGAAGAGTTTCCTCGTGGTTCATTCCCATTCTGCCGAGGAGTTCCTTGAAAAATTAAGCTGATTCTTGTTGAATTGCTGACTGCGTTTACTTAAACGTATGGATGGAATTTTTCGTGTTTATAAACATTTTATTTTTATCTGTTATTACTTGTATATTGTTATTTCATGTACTGACACGTTCCATGACCTTGGAGATTTGCTCCTCAATTTGGCCCTATGTAAATAAATAAATATACTGCTTTCATGTAACTTAAGAGTGAATAATGTATGTAAAATAAAACAAGGCTAAATAAATTTGTTCTTTTCCATTTGCCACTAGAACAGACTGAAAATACGAATCTCGGTTCCAACGAGCATTATTTCAGTGTCCTTTCGTGACGCTTCCTACTTGTGGCTACTGGCACTTCAACGATCAGCGAAAGCGTAATGTCTTTTTTCTATGCCCAGCTAGTATTCTTCACCTTGTCAAGAACATGAAAGCGAGAAGGAACATTGTAATAAATATTTGCTGACCAATAAGTTTAAATTCAAATTAACACCATCGGTTAGCTGCGTTGTTCAGCGGTTGCTGCCAAAGATGCTCATTAACAGTTATTAGGCGCCCGATTCGCTTTTCTAAATGAACTGATTTGCATAGGCCATGTACACCGAATTAATTCCTTCAAAGATCACAGGGTTCACTTAACACAGCACGATTTTTTGCCCGTTAAAAACTATTCCCTTTAATATCAAGTTGAATAGTCTGTTATTATTATTATTATTATTATTACTACTACTCTTGTCCAGAGAGAATCACTTCTTTTGATACTCTGTTCGAAATCCTAGGACACTATAGTTTTTCCTTAACTCTGTTTTTATTAACACAACGATGAACGGTCTTACTTACGCCTGATAACAAATGTCCAAACGGGGTCTATAATCGAAAGTCAAAGAAATTTTCTTTTAATTATCCCGGCTTCCGACGAGGTTAGCTATTTCACACAGGGGTGCTTGAACTTGAAACGTGTGTATTTAGGATTCCAGTGCTGAAAGCTCGGACACTAAAATCTCAAACTATAAAGTCTCCCAGGCGCCAAAGACTACAGACGCTAGAGACGTTAATAATACGTGCGTTGTGCTTATATCATAATTACGAAATAAAAGGGACGTTCGTTAGAACTCTTTGAATAAAGCCCTTGCTACTGTCCATATAATACTCTCTTCCATTGGCTGTTATTATTCTTTTATTCAATTTTCTCTGCTTTAAAACGGGAATTCGTGATTCTATATGAAATGTGGGAATTGTTCATGGCCAGTTCGAATAAATTTTAGTTCCATAAAAGACCAAATATACAACGAGGAGTTACACTTCGAATGTTGTTATAGCCACGTTGCACTGTATTTGGTAATGAAGGGAAGCGTTGGAGAGTAATCATTATACAGGCAGAGCAGGGCTTGAAGGCAGTAAGCAGGTTCAAAAGGACGTGGCTTGCTGTGGTCACGCAGAGATGAAGAGATCTGCGCAGAACGGAGTAGCGTGCAGAGCTCAACCAAATTTGTCTGGCAACTGAAGACCTCAACAAAGAGAAATTGCCCTGATGACGAAAGGAAATTCGGGCGTACTGTGATGTCTTTGCCGGCCGCCGGTGGCCGAGCGGTTCTAGGCGCTTCAGTCTGGAACCGCGCGACCGGTACGGTCACAGGTTCGAATCCTGCCTCGGGCATGGATGTGTTTGATGTCCTTAGGTTAGTTATGTTTAAGTAGTTCTAAGTTCTAGGGAACAGATGTTAAGTCCTATAGTGCTTAGAGCCATTTGAGCTATTTGTGATGTCTTTGTGTTACTGTTCCCCTGCACCCTAGTTGGAAAAAAACTCAATCTGCATCAGATCATATGAAATTAGGAGATCTACCAACATCCTTCTTCTTGCACCATCATATACAAAATTAATATTGAAGTCACCACATGTAACTAATTTCTGGTACTTCTTATAAAGTGAATCAAGAACCCTCTCTAGTTTGAGCAGAAATGCTTTGAAGTCAGAGTTAGGGGACCTATAAACAACGACAATTAGAAGTTTAGTTTCACTAAATTCTACACAACATTCAAATGTCTGTTCTGTGCAGTGCAGTGATACGTCTATGGGCTCAAATGGAATACTGCTTTTTACGTACATGGCCACTCCTCCAACCCGCAAGGGACTCCTTGAAAACAGCCAGCTAATCTGTGTCCTAGTAAAGGAAGCCTCTGAATTGTCAAATTATTTAAGTGGTGCTCCGATGTACCAATAATTTCAGAGTCAACAACTATAAGCAGTCCACTAACTTTATCTCTAATACCTCTTGTATTTTGATGAAATATGCTAATTCCTTTTCTATTTCGAAACATGACGTCCTCTGCAGGTTAGTCCTTAGATAGAGGGACTTCCTTTAAGCAGGTGTACCTATCAGCTGACTTCAATCTAAAAAAGGTGCAGCTCTAAAACCAACTACTACAGGAATTTTTCCACGACTGTTACGGATGTTCCTTCTTATGTGGTGTGAAGGCACATTTCAGGTGTGACTACTTGTGACAAAAGGAGATCTGTGGAGCAGTACAAGATAGGGGGTTGCATTAAGCTGGGTTGGGCTGAGTCCACTCTGAACGGTAAGTTCCTGCCACGCTTTTGAGGACTTTGGAGTGGGTGTGCATGTTGGTAGTCCTGTTTCAGGACTGATTTCCTTATATCTACTCTAAGGAAGGCGGGCCACACTCCTCTTCACTCAAATCGAGTGACAATGTTAACTGTTTCTACATGTGTAGTGACGGAAGAAATAACACTCGTCAACACTGTATTAAGTCGTAGATTTACTTCTGTAGGAGATCGAGTGGATACAACGACACACACGAAATCTTAGATCACTTTCTTGAAACGTGGACAATGTCTTTCCAATTTAAATATTTCAATCCACGTCCAAAACAATATCACGTCTATTTTTTACTGTCACTGAGCACTGACTTGTTTAAGTGCTGTCAGTACACAATGCTAATCTCTTCTCGCAGTGTACAGGTGACTGTCAAATTCGATACACTTGTGGGTTGTAATACAGCTCGTGCTGCTCGATCCGACTCGACACCGTGCTGTCGTCATAAGCTGAGGGGTGCCAACATTAGTGTCGGCTGAAGAACTCGGTCCCACAGCACACTCCGGCCCCACAAGCCTGTGCACCATCGTCGTGTAGTGCCGTGTCACGTAAATGGCGGGGCGGATGCCCGAATTGGAATGTGGTTGAGAAGACAGGAAGTGCAACGAGAGAGGATGACAGTACCCCGGTGACGAGCCCGCGAGTGACCGGGGGCACCGGCCGAAGAACTGGGCACAGCGTGCGCGTCCGCTGAGGCTGCGGCCGGCGCCGCGGTGGCGCCCCCGCTGCGGGCCGCCCGTCTCTCTCTCCCAGCTGGGCGGCGCCGGCGCCGGCGGCGACTGCAGCGGCGGCCGGATCACTCACGTGCTGGATCGGCACCTGGTTCTGCAGATGCCGGTGCAGCCCAGAGCAACTTTAAACAGTGTTCTGAGGGTGGCCCGAGACTCGTGTAATGGCACTGTGCTACCGAAGCTGTTTCTTTCCAAAAACTTTCAAGAAAGCGCCGTCCTGTGGCGCAGACTCGGTCTGACTGGCAGTACGATATGTTACCGTACTGGTCACAGAAGATGCTAAAGGGTACGGTGACGTATAATTACGCCGGTCATTTCCCCTCACGTCGCAAAGGAAAACATTTAACGCTCACTCCCATATGTGAGAGGGCCACAGTTTCTCCGTGTGACTTTTGAGCTTTCTGAAGAACCATTTAACTTCACCATTAGACTGGCGGTGAAGAGCAGCAGTAGTTGGGGGACGCCGTTAGCAGCACAAAACTGTTAAAAACTGAGAGACGTGGACTGCTTTCCACTGTCGGAGACGAGGACCTCAGGAAGACCTTTGCAACAACAACAACAACAACAACAACAACAACAACAAAAATAGAAGAAAAAGCCGATACAGTCGTAGCACCAATGTGGATGACAAGGTGACGATACTAGGAAATTTACTGTATGCGTCTGTCATCAACAATGATTCCCTGTTCAAGAATGGACCCGGAAAATCAGTGTGGACACGTCGCCACGGTCAGATCGGTCGTGGCAACATAAATGCGTAGCGGAGGCGTCGATTGATACTACACACACATACACACGTTATAGCGAGCGAAAATTTGCTGAATCCGGGTGTCCGTAACCTTCCTAGTACACTGACCGTGGGCTAACTTTTGTGTGCGAACAACGCTCCAATGACTTTGTGATGCAACAGTGACAAAACTCGTCGCTGGAGGGACTGAGGAATCACAACATGTGCATCGTCATTCTCTGTGTGCAGCAACAGAACACCTGACCGCACGAATACCGCTTGACAATCCAAAAAGTTGTGACACGCCATTGGGTGGGAAATTTCTTTCAAACTGTGTGCTCACTATGTCGTACTTACTGCGAAACTAACTGGAGAGCTGTGTCGGCAGCTGTTACTCCAGCAATACGTTAAAATGTAGTGGAAAATTTTCCAGAATTTTCTAATCTTGAGTATGAGTTTAATAACACGATTCCTCAAACCCTGTGTCGGCACCAACTTGTAACCGAAACAACAAGTTAGCATTCGAATATTGTGCAGTGCGCCTGTACAACAATTTGCATTCATAACTAGGCAATAACAAAGTCCATAGTACCAATTTTTGCGCTGTCTGTTTTGGGACAGATCTGGAAGTACTGAACAAGGCATTAAAGGCAGATGATCTACAATCAAATAGAACTTCTGAACATACAAGTATTGGTGGAACTTGTTAACATCATAGATAATGTCGAGTGACTCTTATTCTGATTGACTGTAATTGCACTCGCTTTGTTAAGAGTTTTCGAGCCAAAAGCAATAGCTTTATCAGACGGATCCATTCTCTGGGAGTGCACAGCTCCAATCCCGTAAGAAGATGCACCCACATCCAAGAGAAAAGGCTTAGTAGGATGAAATTGAATCAAACGAGGACCACTTAACAATGCGTCCTTTAACTGCTGAAATGTGTCCTCACATTCTTCGGCTCACTCAAAGGGATTTCCGTCACAGCCGGTTCAGCGGAGCAGCCATATGAACAGCGTTTGCAATAAAGTTAAGCAAACATGACAATTGAACTTCTTACATTTTGGGGCGCCGGCAGACCTTTAATCACAGACAAATATGAATAAGCAGAATGAATATTTAGAACATGTCATAAATGCGCAGAGCATTCAAGTTCTTCGTTGACTTGTTCTTGATACTCTTGAAGCTAGTCCCAGCAAGTACTTAAAATAAACTTTTTACATCTGCTAAGTGTCCAGCAGGCATACAGTTTGTGGCGACAATATATGAGACGCTTTTTGGCTGTTTATTGTTTCAGAAACCAATGAAATATAGCCAGAGCTGAAGCACTTTTTACGGAAGAGTTTCAAATTGGGACAAACCCAGGTGAGTGTAGATCACAAAATATTGCTTGGACTGCACGTCAACTGATGTGAGGCATACTTACAATTAACAATCAGTCTTCGAAAAGAATGAGTCCTGTCCCAGTCTCTCCATAAATTTATCCGGTTTGTGGGTTTATTAAAATCAGCACATGAGTGTAAACTTCCTTAAGGCTTTTTTAATATCACTAAGAGTGACAGCCACTGACATGCTGAAATGGGTTGTACCATTCCAGTCCCTTTCCATCGTTGTATTTCATGAGCAACCCACTCATATATACACTATGTGATCAAAAGTATCCGGCTGAAAATTATTATCAAGTTGGTGGAGCCCTCCGTAGGTAATGCTGGAATTCAATATGTTGTTGGCCCACCCTTAGCCTTGTTGACAGCTTCCACTCTTGCAGGCATACATTCAATAAAGTGCCGGAAGGTTTCTTAGGGAATGGCAGCCCATTCTTCACTGAGTCCGCACTGAGGAGAGGTATCGATGTCGGTCGGCGAGGCCTCGCACGAAGTCGGCGTTGCGAAACATCCCAAAGGTGTTCTGTAGGATTCAGGTCAGCACTCTGTGCAGGCCAGGCCATTACAGGGAAGTTACTGTCGTGTAACCACTCCGCCACACGCCGTGCATTATGAACAGGGGCTCGGTGGTGTTGAAAGATGGAATCCCCATCCCCGAATTGCTCATCAACAGTGGGAAGCAAGAACGTGCATAAAACATCAATGTAGGCCTGTGATAACGCCTTGCAAAACAACAAGGGGTTCAAGCCCCTTCCATGAAAAACACGACCACACCATAACACCACCGCCTCCGAATTGTACTGTTGGCACTACAGACGCTGACAGATCACATTCACCGGGCATTTGCCATACCCACACCCTGCCATCGGATCGTTACATTGTTTACCGTGATTCGGCACTCCACACAACGTTTTTCCAGTCTTCAGTCTTCCAATGTTTTCGCTCCTTACACCAAGCGAGGCGTCGTTTGTCATTTACCGACGTGATGTGTGGCTTATGAGCAGCCGCTCGACCATGAAATCCAAGTTTTCTCACCTGCCGCCTAACAGTCATAATGTGTGCCTATTACACATCGCGACCCTCTTTAACTGTCGACGGCCTCTGTCAGTCAACAGACGAGGTGGTCTGTACACTTTTGTGTTCTACGTGTCCCTCTTCACGTTTCCACTTCACTATCACATTACAGACGAGGTCGGTTTGTACGCTTTCATGCTGTTGTGTCGCTTCACCTTTTCACTTCACTATCACAGCAAAAGCAGTGAACCTAGGCATGTTTAGGAGTGTAGACAGCTTGCATACAGACTTATGACACAAGTGACACCTAATCACCTGACCACGTTCGAAGTCCGTGAGTTCCACAGAGCGCCCCATTCTGCTCCCTCACGATGTCTAATGACTACTGAGGTCGCTGATATAGAGTACCTGGCAGTAGGTGGCAGCACAATGCCCCTAGTATGAAAAAAGTATTTTTGGAGCTGTCCGGATACTTTTGATCACATAGTGTAGCATGGGGGAGAGACCAGCATGTCAACGTCGTGGCTGCACACTGTCTTTAACAGTATCATGCGATTCAAAACCTTGAGCCCTTCTTTAACTTGGTTCAAGAAGTTCAGTGAAAGATTCAGTCTGCTTCTAAAAACGAAAAAACCTAATTCTCTCTGCAGCAACATCGATTTCTGATTCATAATGTTCGTTGAGATGAAGAACGAATTCCTCACAGGTAATATTTCTGGACGAGAGTCGGGAAATTAGTTGATCCGTAGGAGATACATGTCGGCTCTGACCAACGATAAAAAAGAAAGGAAAGCGTGTCATACCGTTAACGTCGTAGGCTGTGCAGCTTGCTTCGAGTTGGGCGCCGTATTCTGACCAGGGTAATTCTTTACTGTTAAACTGTCGAAACTTGGGAGCAGTGTTGGGCTGTAGAGCTGCTTCTTGCTACAGTAGCGTTGTCATTTCTTGGACTCTGAGCAGCCGTCATTCAATCTTTTTAATGGTCAAGCGGAAAGAGGGTGGTTCTGACAAGATTTCACCCTTCTATATCCAAAGGGGTTTAAGAGGGAAACTGTGGCTCTTTTAAGTCAATAAAGCGCTTGTCCAATGGGACACTGTAGTGGAAACATCTAACGCTCATTGAGAACCTAACTTCCAAAAATCTAGAAGCCTCAGAGAGTACGCAATAGAAATTGAACTACAGCAAACGTGTTGTGACTTGCAGGGGTCTAACTGACATTCCCAAGGAGGAACTAAAAGATGAGTGGGCTTCAGAAGTTATATTTGGTGTGCAAAATATCATGAAGAGGGTGGATGAGGATCTTGAAAGATCCGATTCCTTAATCCTGACATTCAGTAGCACGAAACTTCCTGAGCACGTTAAAGCAGGTTTCCTTCGTCTAAGTGTGCAGTCGTATGTCCCCAATGCACTGATTCAAGTGCGAGGCTTTTGGGCATACTCCTCTTGCGTGTCACGGAGAAGACATTTGTGGCAAATTCGGTGAGGCCACCAACAAAGGAGTCGCTTTTTCATCCCCTTTCTACTATGTGAATGTTCTGGGGCTCCCCCTGTCTGGAGTCTGAACTGCAGTGTCTTAACCACAATGGACAGGGAGCTTCTGCTCCAATTTTATGGGGCTCTTGTATGATCACAACTGGTTATGGGTACAGAGTGTGTGGGTGAACAAGGCCTTCGTGCCTGGAGATCACCGACGCTGTACATCACACGGCCAGGGGCTCCCACAGGGGCAGGCGCGTGCTGGGCACTCACCATCTGACAGCATCTTCTCGTTGCGCATCGAGCGTGTCAGCTCCTCCCTACTCCCATTTCCATAGCTGGATGGGCAACGGTATAATTTGCTGGAGAACACCTCTATATAAATCGTCCAAGGGCAATGAGGTCATTTGGGATCCGTGTAAAATGTGTTCTCGAATCCCCTGGTGCGGAGCACGTACACTCTCAGATCTGGATTGTTGACTGACCGCCCCCCTGCTTACTGCAGAGGCCCAGAGTAATTTTAGAGATAGTGCAGCACGGGAGAGATCGTACTCCTGCTTCTTCTTTTAATGCAATAGTTTCTGACATTTTAAATGGACACCACAGCTATGTAGCTGTCTCCACAGGTAGGTCTAAACAGGGGGACTCCGCTGGTTGCTCTGTTGTTTCCCCTGACCGTGTCCTCAAGGTCTGGATGCCTCCAGAGCTCACTGTATGTGATGGAATCTCGAGAGCGCTGGAGCAGATGCCATGCCTGCCATCTCCATCGATTCCGATTCCCTGGGTATGCTTGAGTCTCTGCAACGCTTGTATCCAGCTAATAAGGTATTTCAGGATATTCGTGACGCCCTTCTCCAGCTGTAAATGATGGAGGAGGAGGTAAATTCACACATGTCCATTGCATACCTTCTTATAGCCACATCGACAGGATGAGGTCCTCCTTACTCGTCTTCTCATGGGTCACAGCACTATGACACATGGCTTCTTGCTCCAGGTAAAGGACCCTCCATTGTGTGGTGGTGGTGCTTGTGGCCTACAGAGCAGCTGTGGAACATTGGCTATCCCAGCAACTGGGAATGTTGGCTTAACTGCCTGGACCATGAGGAAGGTAAAAACTCTACAAACACTCAATCTCTAGATGTGCTGCCTGCTGATGAGATGCATTACTCTTGAGGAGGGACAGTCACTAGTGGGCACCTCTGTGCAACCTGCCGCACCTCAGTTGTGTAAGGCCTACCCAGGCAAGCGGAGCTCTGACTGGGTGCACTTCCTCCCGCCCCCCCCCCCCCAACTGCCTCTGGGAACACCATGAAACGTAAATCACGTGCTTCTACTCCCAGCAGCTCGGACGAGTCGTTGGACAGTATTAACACCCGAAATTCTAAGAGGACTCGTGTAGCTAGTCAACCTGGGTCATTTCTGAAAGTCTCGGACAGTATTTAAAGTGTGGTACGTAACGAATTTGTTGTCACGAAACGTGTGGATGGTTCTTTTGAAAAATTATCGCCATTTTATATCCATAAAGCTGTCGAGGGACTTGCAACTCAAATCTATCAAGAGGCGGCGTATTGGTATTCTTCTGCTACGGACTATGATGACTCCCTAAGTACAAAGCTGTATAGAAGCTGTTGAATGATAGAATATCCTGTCAACAGTGAGATGCAAAATGGATTAAATAGTCTTTAAGTTGCTGTAAGACATCAGGACTTTATAGATACGGAAAGAAAAGAAATTTGCAAAGAAAAGGGTTGATGGAGAGCTTCAAAAGTCAGTGTCATTTATCCTGACATTCTATCTGCCAAAGTTGCCTGAGTATATTACAGCACGCCTTCTGTGCCTTAAATGTTAGACCTTATGTGCGCGCGTTCGCGCGTGCGTGCGTGCATGACTTGCGCGCGTTCGATGCACGTTTGGAGCAGGTTAAGCAGGGCCTACTATTCCTGCATCGTAGATCACAATTGGTGTGTGGTCCTCTCTGTTAGAATCGTCTTCTCGTTATCACTCTAGTGTCTTCCTCTTCTCTTGCTGCCTGGTGGTTATTCCAGCAGCAGGTCGGGCCATCTGGTCGCTGGGCGCCACTGGGGTTGGTTTCCCAGTCCACTGACCAGCGGGTTTCGTGATGTCCTCGCCGACTCGTAGAAACTTGTTGTGAGAGCGCGGGAGCGGTGAAGAGGGAGTACAGCAGGGGGGCAAGCACGGACCCCTGGGGTACATCAGCTCGGATGTGACGCGCCATTGGCACGCCACCGTCAGCACACACACGGAATGTGCGCCCGTGCAGGTACGAGTGGAGAAGGCGGACGTGCGATTGTTGAAACAACGGCATTCCCACGATGTGGTGCAGCATACGAGTGTCGTAGTCCCTTGGCAGGCGGAGCGCCAGCCGAAGGGCTTTGTTCTGCATCTGAAGGTGGGTTGTCTGACGCATTTCCCCACACCACGGCCGCGTACTCCAGCACCGGCCCAATGAGTGCTAGATAGAGCGAGCAAGAGGCCGCAGTGAGGGGGCAGCGTCGTCGTGGGGTTGAGGAGGGGATGCAACGAGCACATCCGTCCAAGTGCTCGGCCCCTCAGCTCCCGAATGTGTGGACCCCAGGTCAGGCGTCGGTCCAGGGTGACGCCGAGGTTTCTTCCAGTGCGCGACTACGGGGTGTGGCCTCCTACGATCCGTACTTGCGGCAGCGCATTGGGTATGTGGTGGCGCCTGAACACCACCGCCTGGCTTTTCCCAGTGTTGAACCTGAGCCGCCATTTGGTGCCGCACACTCCGAGCTCGTTGCAGGCGGGTTGCAGGCAGGGGCGCATCAGCTGCGTGCTTATGCTGCATGTGCAGAGTGCGGTATCATCGGCGTAGAGCGCCAGATGTACCCTCGGCTCGGATGTGGCGCGCCGTTGACACGACACACGGAATGTGTGCTCGTGCAGATACGACTGAAGAAGGCGGACGTGCGACACGGGTACCCCCTGTACCGGCAGTTTGTACAGGGGCAGCCGTGCCACACGCTATCGAGACGTCAAGGAGCACCGCCCCGAGGTACTCGCGACGCTCCAGGGCCCCCATCGCCTGCTCCACCAGTCGCAGAAGCTTATACTGCGTCGAATAACCGCTGCGGAAACCAATGTGCTCGTCACGAAGAAAGCCTTCTTCACTGGCGTGACGCTGCATCCGCTTGGCAAATATCCTCTCGAAGGTCTTCGAGAGGGAAGGCAGGAGGCTTATATAGTTGTGCGCCAGCCTGGGGTCTTCGCCAGCCTTCGGGCTGGCGACACCCTCGGCGTGTTTCCACACTACGGGGTAGACGCCAGTGCAAAGGATGGCGTTGAAGATCGCCATGACGATGCGCACTGCTTCCGGTGGCAGCTTCTTCAGCAGTGCGTTGTCGATCTTGTCGCATCCCCCTGCCTTCCTGGGCTGTAGGAGCGTGAGGTGGCGTTGCACTTCTTCCTCTGTGGTGGCTTCGATGACGTCGTCCTCGTCCTGTTGGTTCAGGTGCAGTGGAAGACGCTCGTTCACCTCCCGGATCATGTCGTCGTCGACAACGTCGTCCACTGGTGTGAAATTATCTGCGAAGGTGTCCGCGAGCACACTGGCCTCGATGTATGGCTCTGCAGAAACGTCACGACCAGCTAGTAACGGCGGGATACGCTGTCCCTTGCGCAGAAAACTCTTGCTCACGGCTTGGCGCTTCCATCGTCGATTCTGAGCGTGGCTATCTTGACAGCACAGTCCCGGTTTCGGTTGTGGCAGACGGCCACCGAAATCTCACGGCGCAAGCGCTTGAGCAGCCGCTCGGTGGCGATGTTTCGCGTGGTCTGCCACTCACGAAAAACCCGTTTTTTTTTTTTTTCACGCGGATGGACTCCGAGATGTCAGGCGGAAGCTGCTCGGGGTTCTCCTTCGGCTTCTGCGGTCACCGCGGCGCTGCTGCATCTGGCGCCGCAAGTGTGTAGTGGGTGAGTGCGGCGAGTGCTGCATCCACCCACCTCGGGTGTAGCTGTGACTGTCTCTGCCAGGTGCTGCTGGAAGTGTGCCCAGTTGGTGTTGAGGCGGGCACTGTGGTGGTCAGGTGGTGCCATCCCCTCTGTGTTCTGGTCAAAGATTACTGGCAGGTGATCGGAAGACAGGGCACAGCGGGTGGTCGTGATCATGTTGTGTGCTGCCCGTTTCATAATCGCGATGGCGAGCACGTCAGGACAGCCGTGCGTCGGGTAGTTCGTAGGGTCGAAGGGACCTAGCATTATGGCGTCTTGGTCATTAACGACCCGGAGTAGCCGTCTGCTGTTGATGCTGGCGTCGCCATCATCCTATCGCTGGAACATTGAAAACTGCCAAACGTAATGTCACCATAGATAGAAAAGCCATATGCCAGACATGGGAAGAGATCCAGCAGAGAGTTTCTGTCACAATGGCCACGCCACCATCCCCAAAACCCAAGCTGGGGACGAAAGCCGACGCTCCGAAGCCGTCGGACCATGCGACATTGTTGCTGTATGATGGATCTGACAATGACCGTACAGTCGCCGGTATCGACGTTGACGTCTGCCTGAAGGAAACCGCGAGTCACTCAACAACCGATCCTTCTCCCCACCGTCCTTGCAGTATCGCCACAACGGCGGAAAGAGAAGAGAAAGTAATAGTAAAAAACCTCACCGTTAATGGAACTTGCATTGTTTCAGGACACAAGTAGGAGGAACTATGTCTATTACTCAGAATAGACCAATGTGTCTCTCTCTTCAAGAGATACATGTTAAATACTGTGACATTCCTGAGCTACGTGGCTACATTCGCCGCAAGAAGGACGACGACAGTGGAGAGAGAGCTAAAAGAGAAGCGGCTATTTTCGCCAATAATACCTGACCATCCTCGTTTCTCTCCCCCACAACCGGCCTGTAATCAGTCACTGTGCCAGTCCACGTGTGTCTTCAGTTGTCAATATGTTCTCTTTACCTGGCCCCACATGAGGTTTTCGACAAAGAGGTTCTCCATGATTTCCTGACTGAGCTCCCACACCCATTCATTTTGTGTGGCGATTTTAATGCATATAATGTGCTTTGGAGGTCTGCAACTACCTGCGATTGGGAGCCTTCTCTTGTCCTTACATGCGTGTTTGTTGAATGTTGGGTGGAACATATTCCTCAGGACTCCTTCTGGCTGTAGATCTCTCGCCATGCTCTCCATTCCTCGCACACACTGCTCAATGGGAAGTAGTCAATGATCTGGACCCAAGTGACCCGTTCGCAATCTGAATTCACCTGCCAGATGGAGTGATGACTGAAAGACATCCGCCACAACGGATGCTTCATAGGGCAGTCTCGACACTTTACAGCCAACTCGCTGTGTTTGAAGACCGTGACAGTATCCTGTAATGGGTAGAACATATTACCCATAGGATCCACCACTCCGCTGAAGCATCCGTCCGCAGTCGTCAGACCTATTCAAAAGGCAAGCTGTCCCTTGGTGGAGCAACGAATGCCGCATAGCAATCCGGTCCAGGCAGTCGGCTCTGTGTCGGAAGAAAGGACACTGTAGAGACATGGCTTAACCAGAGATAGGGGACGTTTCCAGTACGAAATTTTCCCTCTGCAGCGGAGCGTGTGCCGATATGCAACTTGCTGGCAGATTAAAGTGCTGCAGGATCACAGCCACAGGCTATTACCGTACTTACAGCGAGTTTGCCGCTAGGCGTGAAAGCAGGCGTATGCGGCTCGACTCTACGGCATTATCGAACTACCCTTCTTTAAACACAGCCTTGCATTGTCCAGTTACCTAAGGTGCGAGCAGCTACAGGCAAAGTCGCTGGTGGTTTGCTTGTGTAGGATGCTGGTTAAGGTCCTCAGCAAAAATATCAGTGTGGTAACGTCACAGTTGGTAGTTCGTCCAGGGTATGAATCTAATCCCTTTAGAATTTCAGTTGTAATTCTGACACGTTACAGTATTCTGTGATGTATATATATGATCTATTTTTTTATTTATTTAAACAGCGCTGTTTAAATAAATAAATAGAATTGTAAAAAGTGGCTGGTTGCTGTTATCTTCTATGTAAAAGTCAACCTATATTTTGTTCACAGCCACGGGCTTAAAATCTGTTGTGTGGGTAGGCAGTTTGCTTTGGGGGCTCCGAGCATAAGACTTTTGCAGCAGTTGCGCGCTGACAGTCGGTAGCAGTAATTAAGTATGGGGGAGCTGAGCGCCGAACTTCGGTAAAGAATATGAAGTAGGTCCAGAGTTCCACCATGTGTGCTGCAGCCAGCGGCAGTTACTTGGGCACTGGGGGCTGCCTGAGGCGACGGCAACGGCGACGGCGTCGGCAACAGCAGTTCAACAGTAGCAGCCAGCAAACTACATGCGCTGATAGTGTTAATATGTGTAAAACTGCAGGGCCATCGTAGGTGATGGAGCCTACAAAGAATGGGCAGCCCCCAGTCTGAGTGGTTCAGGTAATACTAGTGGACCATGTGAAGGGCTTATTTCAATAGTGGTACAAGTCCATTTTTGTTCATATTGAGAAACAGAGTCCTAAAGTTAAATGAGCGCTGAAAAATCTGCAGTTGAGATACCAGAAATATTCAAGCATATGGCTTCTTGCTAGAGATGAACCTTTCCTTCTGTTTGTTTGGATCATTAATTTCAGAAGCATTATAGACAGAAAAGTGGAGGTAATGGACTTGTGCCTCTATTGAAATAAGCCCTTCATGTAGTCCGACCGTAATAGGGTCGAAAGGGAACTTACTCATTGGGCAGATAGTCCAAAATCAGAGGGGAGAAGTAAGCTTTCAGACAATACATCGTCACAATTAGTGCAAATTTTACTAGAAACTCTATCTAGTATTGGGGCATTGGATACTGAGCCATGTTCAGTAAAAGCGGGGGCAAGTTCTGTAAAAGCAGATTTAGGTGCGGTATCAACACACTTAAGTTTAAAAATTGGGGATGTAGAGACAAACGTAGAAAGTATCAAAGCTGAGATAGGAAATACTAAATCTGAGGAGGGTGGCCTAGTTAACATCTGAGTCGACACTGTGGAAAAAGATATGCGGGAAAATTTGGGAAAGGTACAGGACGAGCTGGGTGGTGATGTTAATAATTGTGTACTGAGACAAAATACATTTGTGGAAGTGAGTATTTTGTCACGCAGAGTGGTAGGGTGTGCAGAAGAGGTGGTGAAAAACAGACAAGTGGAATCAGGAATTAATACAGAAGCTACATAGTGGGAGCAGCAGATTAAATACGCACGGGCGGAATTAAATTCTTTGGCAGCGAATAAGGCTGCCATAGTGATTGTCGTTTCTGAACCAACCCATGGAACACCTAAGTGGTTTGCAAATCATTGGAAATACCAACCAGCTGATTTTGTCTCTGCTTGTGGCGATAGTTTTTTGCGAGGAATGTCGGAAGAGGCAAAAATTAAACTGGCGATATGGAATCTTGAGGGCAACCCACCATCATGAGCTAATTTAATGATTGCTTCATGTATTACCGAAGAAGAGTTTGAAAGTTGTTTCCTGAACAAATTCTTTAGTAAGACAAACCCGTCTTGAGAATGACTTCCTAAACGGAGCAAGTTTGAAATATGGAAGTTGGTCAATGTGGGATTTTTGTGTGCGTGAACTGGCTGACGGATACAAAACGTTCGTAAGAGTTAACACAAGTCACGACGCTAAAGAGCTGCTTACCGGAATTTTTACAACGGGAACATATCCGCTATCTGCCAAATTACACTGATGAATTTTTAGATTTTACTGAAAAGGCAGAACAAGGGAAATTTCAAGGAGTTATGTAAATGCGTTATTTGCAGTATTTTGAATGAGTTACAGCATCTGTAGTTTAATTATAATTATTGTCTGCACAAGATTTTGCGCGTGGAGGTCATCAGACCTCATTAAAAATTTAACTGCTCCTAGAAGTAGGAAATCTAATTATGTACAAGTAAAAGAAGAGTTTTACGAGGTATATTTCGTGGGGTTAAATCTCCAGTAGATGTCATGTTGGAAGGGTCTCGAACATGTTTATGAGAATTAAGTTCCGGGCATAAATTTTGTTATAGTGCAAATATTGGTCAATATCTGATTAAGTTTCCTTTTAAAGCGTTACAAATTCAGCTGGAAAATTCTGCACTATTTCAGTTTTCAAAGTTTCTAATAAGATGTGGCAAAAAGACGAGAAATGATAAAGTTAGCTGACTTCTGGTGTCGGAAAAATTACCTTACAGGAAAGAAATATTTTCTACTGGAAACTGGACAGAGTGCTAGAAATGTCGAACTGAATCAAATGTATTTTTGTTAAAGCTACAAATCAGTTTTTGCTTTGCTATCCTGTTTGTAAATGTATCGATTCCACTGCGGGGGGGGGGGGGCAGGTGGAGCAGGGGGGGGGGGGGCGTTCAATGCCTGAACTACGGGGGTTCGGGAAATGGTATGACCGCTGGTAACTGCCCCACAGACGTAGTGCGACAGCTATTGCCGTTCAATTCGGGCGGTGGCTGCGGATGGCCGCGTGTTTCAGTGTAGTGTATGGCCAGTGCAGTCACAAGTTTCTGCAGACGGCCTAAATTTTGACACCCAAACACCGACCGTGCGCTGTGTACGAAATCGTGACAGTGAAGTGCTGTGACAAAATGGGGGGGGGGGGGGGGGAACTGCTGCCAAATGAGTACAACAGCGCTAAAAACGTTTATGAGCAAAGTTCCTTTCAATTTATATGATTTGCGTTTACTTCGGCATTTATTTAATACGTCGTGGTTTTATAACTTGTCTTAGATTTAGAATCAATTTATGCTGATAATATAGGTCATCTCCTAGGACGTACATGCTGCTTCATACACCACCACAAAGATACTTACACTATTGTTCTCACAGTTATTATATTATAATGTAAGCACGCCCAATTTGGTGCAACTTAATGTGCCAAGTTAGCAAGCTAATGTGTCACATTTACGTGTTACGTTTTACAGCGATTAAATATTTTCGGAATGAGCTTTAGGATTAACAGCTTCCAAACGCAATACGCAATTTCAGCAACCAATATCTCAGATAGCAGTGGACTGTAGCTGTCATTCCTGGAAGTAATAGATGTATCAATTTATTATGTTTTATGTCAATTTCATTGTGCAAATGTTTGTTAGAACGTGTCTCCTCCACAATAACACAGCAACTGAATATAGCATGAATACCTCATACACTATGCGGTCAAAATTATCCAGACACCACCAAAAACATACGTTTTTCATATTAGCTGCATTGTGCTGCCACCTACTGCCAGGTACTCTGTATCAGCGATCTCAGCAGTCACTACACATCGTGAGAGAGCAGAATGGGGCGCTCCGCGGAGCTCATGGGCTTCGAACGTGGCCAGGTGATTAGGTGTCACTTGTTTCATACTCTGTACGCGGTACATCCACACTCTTGAACATTCTTAAGTCCACTGCTTGTGATGTGATAGTGAAGTGGAAACGTGAAGAGGGACACGTACAGCACAAAAGTGTACAGACCACCTCGTCTGTTGACTGACAGAGACCGTCGACAGCCGAAGAGGGTCGTAATGTGTAATAGGCAGACATTTATCCAGGAATTCCAAACTGCATCAGGGTCCACTGCAAGTACTATGACTGTTAGGCGGCAGGTGAGAAAACTTGGATTTCATGGTCGAGCGGCTGATCATAAGCCACACATCACGTCGGTAAATGACAAACGACGCCTCGCTTGGTGTAAAGAGCGAAAACATTGGAAGATTGAAGACTGGAAAAACGTTGTGTGGAGTGCCGAATCACGGTAAACAATGTAACGATCCGATGGCAGGGTGTGGGTATGGCAAATGCCCGGTGAATGTGATCTGTCAGCGTCTGTAGTGCCAACAGTACATTTCGGAGGCGGTGGTGTTATGGTGTGGTCGTGTTTTTCATGGAAGGGGCTTGAACCCCTCGTTGTTTTGCAAGGCGTTATCACAGGCCTACATTGATGTTTTATGCACGTTCTTGCTTCCCACTGTTGATGAGCAATTCGGGGATGGGGATTCCATCTTTCAACACCATCGAGCCCCTGTTCATAATGCACGGCGTGTGGCGGAGTGGTTACACGACAGTAACTTCCCTGTAACGGCCTGGCCTGCACAGAGTGCTGACCTGAATCCTACAGAACACCTTTGGGATGTTTTGCAACGCCGACTTCGTGCCAGGCCTCGCCGACCGACATCGCTACCTCTCCTCAGTGCGGCACTCAGTGAAGAATGGGCTGCCATTCCCTAAGAAACCTTCCAGCACCTTATTGAATGCGTGCCTGCAAGAGTGGAAGCTGTCATCAAGGCTAAGGGTGGGCCAACAACATACTGAATTCCAGCATTACCGATGGAGGGCGCCACCTACTTGTAAACCATTTTCAGCTAGGTGTCCAGATACTTCTGGTCACATAGTGTGTCTCGTCATACTGATATAGTTAGCTAATAGGGATCACAACGAATATTGAAAGCCGTCTTAAATTAGGTAATCTTCGGATGTGTCAGCTGACACGACCACTGCAAAGAGTGCAAGAAGCCGCTTCTATCAAGCTGAGAAAAATACTTGTTTAAACAATATTTAACATTTTGTTGTCTTAGCATTCTTGCGCCAATGCCCTCATGTTAAAACTCATTTGTTTATAAACAAATCTTTTTTATATTTGTTGTGAATGGTCTGTGTGTATCCGCTTGTTTATAACATTTTTCCTATTTAAATATTGTTGCAATAAACTAGTTTAGTGCAGAAAGTGGTCAAATTGTGTCACATTATGTCTGTAGAAGGTAAGAATCATTTATTTTTCGTAGAGATTCCCTTCAGCCAATAAGAATTAAACAGTGGCGGAACACTGCTGGAGTCAACTGCAGACAAACATATTTTAAGTGATGCACTCAAGGGAGCGATTCTAGACATCTTACGTCGAGCTCTGTAAGAAGGGAAAAATGCCTGTGGTAATGTGTGTTATTCTGTTGCGTAGGAGATAGATTTTGGATGATGAACAACTGCTATAAGATTTTAAATTCTGAGACATTTTTACGCTACTTCCTGAAGAAAGCAGAC
Organism: Schistocerca serialis cubense; assembly: GCF_023864345.2. Taxonomy (NCBI): domain Eukaryota; kingdom Metazoa; phylum Arthropoda; class Insecta; order Orthoptera; family Acrididae; genus Schistocerca; species Schistocerca serialis. Next base: position 834,853,637 of record NC_064642.1, on the reverse strand, counting down.
CAGCCCGCGGTCTAGTGAGATATTCTGTCTGGGCGATTGATTCTCGGTGGTTAACTGCCCCTACACGACAGTAATTTTTGAGACACTGGAGTTCAGATTGGGAAGAAGAAACATGTGCTTTTGGTAAAGTATGTTATTCGGTCTTTCAGGTGACTGATTATGGGCGGTGAACAGCCGCTACAATACTCCAACTTCTGAAGGGACTACCGATTGCATTCCGGGATTGAGAATAAACAGAGCATGAGTTTCCATGTCTGTAATTAATTGTTCATTAATGTTTTATTTAGTATTTTTTGGCATTTTATTATTTCGCAATTGCAGCCAGTATATAGACTATTTGAGCGTAGGATCAAAGCTACAGTCAATTATTTGCAGCGATTTAGTTGCTGGGCACGAAAGCAGACGTGTGCGGCTCCGACCGTACGACGTTATAGAGCACTTCTTCAACAGAGCCGTGCATTACCCACTTGCCTAAGATACGAGTAACCGCAGACAAAAGTCGCAATTGGTTTGCTCGTACGGCATGCTGGTTCGAGAAGCGGTTCAGGCAGAATGTCCGCTACGCAACCCACCGCCGGTATAGGAGCGTCTATGTAGGCTGCCACATTCGCTAGTGCGGTGTCCGGACGGAACGAGCCAGAAAACCGGTAAGATTCAGAGAACCGGCGTTCCAGGACTACAGGGTGATAATTCCGCTGTCATCATCGCGAGTCTCGCATAGGAGCAATGAAGATAGCTTATGAGGGAAGAGACCACTTTCAGATTTAAACAGACTGTAGTTTTCCTGCTCACCCAGTTCGCGGAAAGAAAAACACACAGAATGGCCAACGTGACACCTACATCTAGGTCCACACTCTGCCAACCACTGTGAAGTGCATGGCAGAGGGTACTGCCCGTTGTACCAGCTATTAGGGCCTCTTCCCTTTCCAATCACGCGAGGAGCGCGGGAAGAATGATCACATGAACGCCTCAGTGCGCACTCTCACATCCTCGTCATCCCTACTGGTGCGACAGGCAGAATATTGAAGTACGTTCCTGCGGACATCACTTAAAGATGGTTTCTGAAACTCTGTAAATAGGCTTTCCCGCGTCGGCCAGTTCATTTCTATCAGCAGCCCCGTGACACAGTCCCATTAGTATATACGTTCAGTATCTCCTGTTAGTCCTGTTTGGTGCAGGCCCCATACACTTGACGGATATGTTAAGGTGGGTCGCAAGAGCGATGCGTAGGCGACTTCCTGAGTGGCTTGGCTTATTGATACTAGGGAAATGCATGGTGTGCTACCTGCTATGTGGTCGTTCCATTGATAATCCCACAAACTGTTACACCCAGCTGACCAATTCCAACTGTAATTCGCTGATGCTGTATTTGTAGGATACTTGGTTTTTTTTGTTTCGTAAAGTGCACAGTTTAGCATTTCTGAACATTTATAGTAAGCTGTCAACCTTTGCATCACTTCGAAAACTTACCAAGATCTGAATGAATATTTGTGTAGCTTTCTTCAGGCTGTACTACAATATAGGTAAACGCATCATTTGCGAAATATATGACGATACTGTTAATATCGTCTACAATAACACTGAAATGCAACATGAATCGTGAAGGGCCGATACACTTCTCCAGAAGACGTGTTGCATCCTCCATACCGAGAAATCGTCAGTCCAGTCATAAATTGCGCTCGTCACGCGATACTACTGTACTTTCGACAATAACCGTCGTGTCAAATACTTTTCGGAAGTAAAGTAATACTACGTCTTCGTGACTGCCTCGATACGTGACTTTCAGGATGTCGTGTCAGAAAAGAGCAAGTTGGACACAATTTTTTTTTTTTTTTTTTTGTTCGGGGGCTCTGTGCTATATTACGATTAAAATGAGACGCAGCTCAGCTCCAAATTCTGTATAGAGTCTGACAGGGATGCCATTCCTCAGACGAAGAAATTTTTCAGCTGTTTCTCAACGCCACCTACACTAATAGCGATACCTCTCATCTTTGCAGTCGTGCGTGTAGTAAAGATTAAACTGGAGCAGCACATCTGTATCTCGGTACGTATGGAAACGGAGTTCAGTGGCTCAACTTTTGCTTTACTACCTTCAGTTTCATTTCTTGTGTCATTTGTGAGTGAACAGAGAGTAATACGGTGCCACTGGCAGCGTTAACGTAAGACCAGAATTTCTTTATGTTTTGTGAGAGATTTTTCGATAATATTCTGCAGAACGCATTACTCTCTCGACAGCCTTTCGTGCAGCACTTGTCTGTCTACAGCCCGCTGCTTTCCTTTACAATTATCGCTATGCAGCAGTCGCTGTTCGTTTGTTTACAGTGACTGTATACCACAGAGGGTGGCTCCCTCCGGGAACTGCTTTTTGACAGAAGTGCCTGCTGTGCACCACGGCCGCGGCCACGGCCGCGGCTCCGCCACGCCGCCTGCAGCTCCGCTCCCTCCGCCGCCCTCTGCTTTCACACCCGCTGCTCGCTGAGGCGCTGCCGTGTTTTCACTGCTCCGGAAGTCACAGGCTTCTGCCTGAGCTCAGTGAACCTGCGCGTGTTTTCCAGCAAGAAAAGCACAGACGCCTGCCTACTCACCCACCCAGTACTGCGAGCACTACTGCCACCTGTCTCGTCGGCGGCAACGACGCGCCGTAGCGTGTCCGATGCACAGAGTGCTCCTAACCAGGCGGCGGACGTCCAGACTGCGCCGCACGATTAGCGTCAGTGTCGCGGCTAGCGGGCGGGCGGGGGCGGGCACCGGCGCTGGCGCAGCGGCGCACGGAGGGCCGAGGCGCGAGCCAGCGGCCAGCGGCCAGCGGCCAGCACCAGAGAGCAGGCAGCCGGCCTGGGCCTCGACCGCGCGACCGCAGCAACAGTGCTGCCCGCTCCTCTCGACGACTGCCGCCACGTCACAGGAATACGGAGAGGCCTCATTCCGCACCGGGGCTGAAGAACACGATGCGGAAGTTTGAATTAACTGGCGATTTGCGAATTGGTTCGGCTAGAAGCCGAAGGCCAATTGCGCCAAAAGTTTTGAAGAAGTTGCTGTTGCCACGACTGAGAATGACGGATGCAATGTCCGACCTTCGAGTAGCCGAACATTTCGTAACCACCGTTGTTTCTGGCAGGTTTAGAGCAATCTCTAGAGCGGGTTTCAACCTCTCGTCGATGCAGATGGCCGTCACAGTGAGCAGCGTTTGTAACCTTCAACGTAAAAATGGTACACAAACAACAAATGTTACAGTCTCTTGTGGAAATCGAAATGCGTTCCTTTTAACGGTTTATTCGTTGCTTCGCTTACGCATAACCTCACACGTGTTTCCACAAAGTTTCACTGTCCTGCGATCACTAGTATTTGATGGGGGCCCTCTCAAGTAGCGAAAGTTTAATAATTGCCGTACTGTATGTAACTCTCTTCGGTTTACCACTCATTGAAACACTGATATGTGGTCGATTCTTTTTGACTGAAAGCGTTTTCCGTCTTTAACTCACATCTCTCGTTCTTTAACCCAAATTTCAAAGCTTCCGCTCCCAGCTAAAACAAAAAATGTCGCGTTAGCTAATAAGAAAGCAAACAATATTGTCGTATTTCTTTAGTGCGGAAGATAACGAAAGAATACCTTAGATTCTATATCGATGATGTACAAAAGTGTACTCTCGTACCGCTTGGAAGCAATCGAGAGGATGTCGGTACGGATGACCGGTATCCTCTTTCTACAACACAAATGCACGCGTGGGTTAATATGATTCTTTATTTACATGAGCATTTACTTACCTTCTGTCATACAAGCTCATCAGTAATAGTCCTCTTGCAGACAACATAGGTAATCTTGCTATTACAAACTTTAGTTTCGCTACTACAAACAGCATAGTGAACGCATTATTGTGGCCAAGATAGACACGAAGCCCACGCCTACTACAGTAGTACAAGTTTATATGCCAACTAGCTCTGCAGATGATGAAGAAATTCAAGAAATGTATGATGAGATAAAAGAAATTATTCACGTAGTGAAGGGAGACGAAAATTTAATAGTCATGGGTGACTCGAATTCGAGAGTAGGAAAAGAGAGAGAAGGAAACATAGTAGGTGAAAATGGATTGGGGGTAAGAAATGAAAGAGGAAGCCGCCTGGTACAATTTTGCACAGAGCATAACTTAATCATAGCTAACACTTGGTTCAAGAATCATAAAAGAAGGTTGTATACATGGAAGAATCCTGGAGATACTAGAAGGTATCAGATAGATTACCTAATGGTAAGACAGAGATTTAGGAACCAGGTTTTAAATTTTAAGACATTTCCAGGGGCAGATGTGGACTCTGACCACAATCTATTGGTTATGAACTTAAGATTAAAATTGAAGAAACTGCAAACAGGTGGGAATTTAAGGAGATGGGACCTGGATAAACTGAAAGAACCAGAGGTTGTACAGAGTTTCAGGGAGAGCATAAGGGAACAATTGACAGAAATGGTGGAAAGAAGTACAGTAGAAGAAGACTGGGTAGCTCTGAGGGATGAAGTAGTGAAGGCAGCAGAGGATCAAGTAGGTAAAAAGACGAGGGCTAGTAGAAATCCTTGGGTAACAGAAGAAATATTGAATTTAATTGATGAAAGGAGAAAATACAATAATGCAGTAAATGAAGCAGGCAAAAAGGAATACAAACGTCTCAAAAATGAGATTGACAGGAAGTGCAAAATGGCTAAGCAGGGATGGCTAGAGGACAAATGTAAGGATGTAGAGGCTTATCTCACTAGCGGTAAGATAGATACTGCCTACAGGAAAATTAAAGAGACCTTTGGAGAAAAGGGAATAACTTGTATGAATATCAAGAGCTCAGATGGAAACCCAGTTCTAAGCAAAGAAGGGAAAGCAGAAAGGTGGAAGGAGTATATAGAGGGTCTATGTACTTGAGGACGATATAATGGAAATGGAAGAGGATGTAGATGAAGATGAAATGGGAGATACGATACTGCGTGAAGAGTTTGACAGAGCATTGAAAGACCTGAGTCGAAACAAGGTCCCAGGAGTAAACAACATTCCATTAGAACTATTGACAGCCTTGGGAGAGTCAGTCCTGACAAGACTCTACCATCTGATGACTAAGATATATGGGACAGGCGAAATACCCTCAGACTTCAAGAAGAATATAATAACTCCAACCCCAAAGAAAGCAGGTGTTGACAGATGTGAAAATTACCGAACTATCAGTTTAATAAGATATGGCTGCAAAATACTAACGCGAATTTCTTACAGACGAATGGAAAAACTGGTAGAAGCCAACCTCGGGGAAGATCAGTTTGGACTTCGTAGAAATATTGGAACACGTGAGGCAATACTGACCTTACGACTTATCCTAGAGGAAAGATTAAGGAAAGGCAAACCTACATTTCTAGCATTTGTAGACTTAGAGAAAGCTTTTGACAATGTTGACTGGAATACTCTCTTTCAAATTCTAAAGGTGGCTGGGGTAAAATACAGGGAGCCAAAGGCTATTTACAATTTCTACAGAAACCAGGTGGCAGTTATAAGAGTCGAGGGGCATGAAAGGGAAGCAGTGGTTGGGAAGGGAGTGAGACAGGATTGTAGCCTCTCCCCGATGTTATTCAATCTGTATATTGAGGAAGCAGTAAAGGAAACAAAAGAAAAATTCGGAGTAGGTATTAAAATCCATGGAGAAGAAATAAAAACTTTGAGGTTCGCCGATGACATTGTAATTCTATCAGAGACAGCAGAGGACGTGGAAGAGCAGTTGAAAGGAATGGACAGTCTCTTGCAAGGAGGATATAAGATGAACATCAACAAAAGCAAAACGAGGATAATGGAATGTAGTCAAATTAAGTCGGGTGATGATGAGGGAATTAGATTAGGAAATGAGACACTTAAAGTAGTGAAGAAGTTTTGCTATTTGTGGAACAAAATAACTGATGATTGTCGAAGTAGAGAGGTTATAAAATGTAGACTGGCAATTGCAAGGAAAGCGTTTCTGAAGAAGAGAAATTTGTTAACATCGAGTATAGATTTAAGTGTCAGGAAGTCGTTTCTGAAAGTATTTGTATGGAGTGTAGCCATGTATGGAAGTGAAACGTAGACGATAAATACACTCCTGGAAATTGAAATAAGAACACCGTGAATTCATTGTCCCAGGAAGGGGAAACTTTATTGACACATTCCTGGGGTCAGATACATCACATGATCACACTGACAGAACCACAGGCACATAGACACAGGCAACAGAGCACGCACAATGTCGGCACTAGTACAGTGTATATCCACCTTTCGCAGCAATGCAGGCTGCTATTCTCCCATGGAGACGATCGTAGAGATGCTGGATGTAGTCCTGTGGAACGGCTTGCCATGCCATTTCCACCTGGCGCCTCAGTTGGACCAGCGTTCGTGCTGGACGTGCAGACCGCGTGAGACGACGCTTCATCCAGTCCCAAACATGCTCAATGGGGGACAGATCCGGAGATCTTGCTGGCCAGGGTAGTTGACTTACACCTTCTAGAGCACGATGGGTGGCACGGGATACATGCGGACGTGCATTGTCCTGTTGGAACAGCAAGTTCCCTTTCCGGTCTAGGAATGGTAGAACGATGGGTTCGATGACGGTTTGGATGTACCGTGCACTATTCAGTGGCCCCTCGATGATGACCAGTGGTGTACGGCCAGTGTAGGAGATCGCTCCCCACACCATGATGCCGGGTGTTGGCCCCGTGTGCCTCGGTCGTATGCAGTCCTGATTGTGGCGCTAACCTGCACGGCGCCAAACACGCATACGACCATCATTGGCACCAAGGCAGAAGCGACTCTCATAGCTGAAGACGACACGTGTCCATTCGTCTCTCCATTCACGCCTGTCGCGACACCACTGGAGGCGGGCTGCACGATGTTGGGGCGTGAGCGGAAGACGGCCTAACGGTGTGCGGGACCGTAGCCAAGCTTCATGGAGACGGTTGCGAATGGTCCTCGCCGATACCCCAGGAGCAACAGTGTCCCTAATTTGCTGGGAAGTGGCGGTGCGGTCCCCTACGGCACTGCGTAGGATCCTACGGTCTTGGCGTGCATCCGTGCGTCGCTGCGGTCCGGTCCCAGGTCGACGGGCACGTGCACCTTCCGCCGACCACTGGCGACAACATCGATGTACTGTGGAGACCTCACGCCCCACGTGTTGAGCAATTCGGCGGTACGTCCACCCGGCGTCCCGCATGCCCACTATACGCCCTCGCTCAAAGTCCGTCAACTGCACATACGGTTCACGTCCACGCTGTCGCGGCATGCTACCAGTGTTAAAGACTGCGATGGAGCTCCGTATGCCACGGCAAACTGGCTGACACTGACGGCGGCGGTGCACAAATGCTGCGCAGCTAGCGCCATTCGACGGCCAACACCGCGGTTCCTGGAGTGTCCGCTGTGCCGTGCGTGTGATCATTGCTTGTACAGTCCTCTCGCAGTGTCCGGAGCAAGTATGGTGGGTCTGACACACCGATGTCAATGTGTTCTTTTTTCCATTTCCAGGAGTGTAGTTTGGACAAGAAGAGAATAGAAGCTTTCGAAATGTGGTGTTACAGAAAAATGCTGAAGATTAGATGGGTAGATCACATAACTAATGATGAAGTATTGAATAGAATTGGGGAGAAGAGGAGTTTGTGGCACAACTTGACAAAAAGAAGGGACCGGTTAATAGGACATCTTCTGAGGCATCAAGGGATCACAAATTTAGCATTGGAGGGCAGCGTGGAGGGTAAAAATCGTAGAGGGAGACCAAGAGATGAATACACTAAGCAGATTCAGAAATATGTGGGTTGCAGTAAGTACTGGGAGATGAAGAAGCTTGCACAGGATAGAGTAGCATGGAGAGCTGCATCAAACCAGTCTCAGGACTGAAGACCACAACAACAACAACAGTTTCGCTATAGACACTACTCTGGTCGCTATGCACTGACGTAGTCTGTGACGTGAACTGAGCCCACTCTGTGAGTGAGGAAGTGTGTCAATCAGGCCCTGCGGTCAGTGGAGGCAGTCTACATACACGATCTCCAGGGACCGTTAGCGGCCTACTGCTTGTGGTGTCTGATACAGCACATACTATTGATCTTCGCACTACGTCTTTGACGACCAGGGATTGACGACAGCTTACGCCAGCACACGAAGATCGAAAGGAATTTCAAAACGTTGTAGCCGAGCAGTTCTAGGTGCTTCAGTTCCGAACCGCGCTGCTGCTACGGTCGCAGATTCGAATCCTACCTGGGGCACCGATGTGTGTGATGTCCTTAGGTTTGTTAGGTTTAAGTAGTTTTAAGTTCTGGGGGATTGATGACCTCAGATGTTAAGTCCCATAGCGCTCAGAGCCATTTGAACCATTTGAATTTCAAAATGATGTAGACAAGGTGTTTGTTTGCTGCCTACACTGCGCTTGTCCGTCCTCTTCTGGGATACTGCTCAGCAGTATCGGGTCCTTAACAGGTAGGATTGTCAGAAGACATAGAAAATGTTCAGAGACGGGTGGGCCGTTTTGTACTACCGTAAAATACGGGTTGGGGGAGAGTGTCGTGGATAAAATATGGGAGGTGGGATATCAACCATTAAAATGAAGGCGTTTCTCGTTCCAGTGAGATCCTTGCACAAAATTTTAGTTACCAATTTCCTCCTCCGAATATGAAAATATTTTATTGCCTCCCATCTACATTGGGATAAGTGATTACTGCAATAAAATAAGACAAATCTGAGATTATGCGGAAGGATTTAGGTGTCCACTTTTCTCAGGTACTATTCAAGAATAGAGTGGTCGAGAAAGCCTCAGGGTGATTCTGTGAACCCTCTAGCAATAACTCGAGTATAAATTGCAGTGTAGTCATGTAGACGTATCGTTGGTGGCTGGAGCCGCTGGCCATGCTGCCTGGAAGCCTTGCAATGCCCCCCCCCCCCCCCCACTCCCTGTCTCCCTGCACATAACCCACAGCGATAACTTCAGAAATGCTCTGGTGCTCTGAACACAGCAGGCTCTCTTTTTCACCGAGGCTTCTCATGCTGACTGTCTCTTTTTTGCTGATTAAGTATTTCATAGCTATTATCATGTGTCACAAGGCCGCCCCTAACGTCGGGAGTGTACGCTATTTGACCACTGACTCTGTTTCAACCATTGTTGACACCTATGATCTATATATGGGGTTGAAGCCATTGACTAGTCGTTTTACTTTTGTATTGTGGTTTTTCGTTCCAATACCTGGTTACAGTCCACCCAGGCATCTGATTTCCCCTATACCATTACACCTTAAGGCATTCCTTTATCTGCCAACTGGCGAAGCACCCAATGGGGGCCAAGCAACCTCACATTGGTATTACAGCCTTTGGGGCTCAGTATTCGTTTGTTGAGTACGGGCTTGGCCACTGTGGGGTTCCTGAACTGGGGACTGGAAAGCGCGAACAGACCTCTGTTACAGAAAGCTGTGGGCGTGCTTCAGCGACCGTCGTGTGCCACAGCATTGGAACATTGTGTCACAGGGAATGGGTATCTCGACCTGACCATCCAGATCGCAAGGATGGCAAAAACCTCTAAAAATCTCAAGGTGTGCTGCATGCTGATGAGATGCATCGCTATTGATGGGGAACAGTCATTAGTGGGCAACCTCTGAGGAACCTGCTGCACTTCTGATGTATAAGGCTTATCTAGGTATGCAGGGCTCTGTGTAGGTGGACTTTCATTTCCCTAGCTCCTCGTTGGACTGGAACGGATCATTCCAAATTTTCCATTCCTCCACTGGAAGGTACCAATACCTAGTCTAACAAGAGTGCTCTGGCAGTCAGTCCTTCTGATTGAGTCAGTGGTAACAGAATGCAGTCCATTTTTCAGAATATGTTTATAATATTTAAAAGAAATAAAGGAAGTTTCGATAAAGTTTCACCATTGTACAACCGGGAAGTTTTAGACAGAATTACTGGAACGTCAAAAATCTGTTAAGAGCTTGCAGAACGGGACCTTGTTGATCGAAAGGTTTAGTTACAAACAAGTGAAGAACCTCCAGAAAGCTCAATGCCTCAGGGAGTTTGCAACTGAAACTATTGTAGTTCACGCTGTTGTGTAGTTCAAAGACGTGAATCGCAGGCGTGCGGTTGACATTCGCCAAGAGAAAATAAAGCTGAGTGGTCCCAGGAAGGCACTCTTGATGTGCAAAACATTATGAAAAGGTTGGATGGCGACCTTGTGAAACTGGACTCATTAACCCTCACATATAACAGTACCATACTTACAGAGCATTTCAAAGCACATTTTCTTCACTTAAGCGTATGGCCTTATTTCCTAAACCCAATGTCCTGTTTTAACTGCCAGCACTTTGGGCACACTACTCTTGGTTGTAAGAGAGAAGTCACTCGTGGAAAATGTGGTAAAGCAACCCACGACAGACTTGGTTGTTCCTCTCTTCCAAAGTGTGTCAACTGCTGTGGGGATCATCCTGTCTGGAGTAGGGGCTGTAGTGATTCCTTGAAGAACAGTAGATCCAGGAGTTAAGAAAGACAGAGCGCATCTCATGTGGTGAAACCAAAAAGATACAAGGCCAGGCAGTCACCATCCTTTGCTGCCTCCTTTGCGTCTGTATTCAAGCAGCCAGTCCAGAAAACCGATACCACTGCACAAATGGGGGTTACTAGTGTCAGCTCTAGTATGTGCATTTGTCAATGGACTTCTGCTACTGCAGCTACTTTAAAGCTTGCCCTAGCCCCCCACACGCTACCCAGAACTTTAGAAAAGGCTGTGGTTGCTGACTCTCCAAAGATCAAGTTTTGTCCAGCTGCCACTTACGCAGTTGTAGCTACGCAGTTGCCACGAACAAAATAAAAACAAAGGCGAAGAACTGCCGACTGACAAGAGATGGGAAACACACAATCTGATGATGGTGACATCATACTGTCTGATGCTTCTCTTAACTCTTCTTCATAGGCAATGGACCTTGAAGTCAGAGTTGGGTAATCATCTCGCCATATGACTGAGACTACACTCATTGCGGGCTCCCCACCCTGGTAGAAAGTCAGGATCAAAATGCTGCCCCATAATAGGTGGAACATTTTTGGGTTCAGGACCCATGGTTTTTTGTGTCATCGGCCTCCCTTGGTCAACACTTTTTTTCTGACCCCTACAATATTATGTTTCGAGGCCTGAGGATGTTTTTCGTTTTCTTTTTCCTTTTCCATCTCCAATGGTCAAAGGTTGGAAGAGGATCTCAGAGTCTGTTCAGGCTGCCAATACGTGTTCAGAATCAAAACTCTGAGAAACGTCCACTGAAATTTGATGAATGAATCAGTCCTTGAAGAATTCGAGGCTTCTCTGCCAACAAATCTTACTCCCAAGTCCAAGGAAACTTGGCGCCGGCCGGAGTGGCCGAGCGGTTCTAGGCGCTACAGTCTGGAACCGTGAGACCGCTACGGTCGCAGGTTCGAATCCTGCCGCGGTAATGGATGTGTGTGATGTCCTTAGGTTAGTTAGGTTTAAGTAGGTCTAAGTTCTAGGGAACTGATGACCTCAGAAGTTAAGTCCCACAGTGCTCCGAGCCATCTGAACCATTTGAACCAAGGAAACATTAGTCATGTAACCTCTTCACAATGTATGGCGTACAGCGTCATGCAGCCAATGAGAGAGGATGAAAGTCGTGTTTTCTGGCGCCTTTAAATAACCAGAACATATCGGCTATGGGAGTTAAACCTGAAAGAAAATCCTGGTCCTCCTAGAAAGGGAGTTGATAACCAACTTTCGTAAAACACTCATTACTCCTAGTGCCCCAAGGAGCCTCAGAGACAGGATGGTCCCAGATGTCAACGACGAAGTTATGAAAAATGACAAATGAAAATAGACAACTAATATATCAAAGTAGCAACCTGGAATGTCAGAGGAATTTCACAAAAAGGGATAGAACTAGCAAATGTACTAAAAGGCATGAACATCGATGCTCTAGCAATCACAAAACGAAAAAAAAATGAGAGGTAATAAATACCCGTATGTAGGTGATTACATTATATTCAGTAGCGGAGTCGAACAAAAGGAAAGAGCAAGCAAAGGTGTGGTAGTACTCCTGCATAAGAAGTGGGAAGAAGAGATCAAAGATTGCACATACGAAAACGAAAGAATACTCATAGTCAGTATGAGACTGAGAAGAGACAACGCCACATTTATAAGCATATATGCACCAAAAGATGAAAAAAGGATGAATCTAGAAGCTTCTATGAGGAACTACAGAAGACCTTAAATAAATACAGTGACAGAAATAATTCAAAAGCCAAGATCGTTTAAATACTGTTTACTGGATAACTGGTTTCAACACACTAAAGTTGCCATCATCGGATCTGTGAAGATATAACATGACAGGTTTGAGGGAGGGATTACATGAGTTACACTATATACATTACTATTAGTACAGTACCACATACCTGAATGTACCTTAACATTTGTAAACCATTTGGATTAACGGTACATGAGGCAGACCAGCTGATATAAAATCATTGTCACAAAAAAATAAAAAACAGCTGCTCTCATGGTCATTCTTTACATCAGATATGTAAAGCCGAAGTCATAAGATAAAACTATGTGGTACATGACCGCTGCTCGACTAACAACGGTCAGCATCACACTGCCCTGTTCCGCGCTGGTTACCTGCTGCAATTCTAGTGGTTCACAACCAGCCATTAGATAACGCTGCCCAAGCAGCGCACACACAGTCCCACGGTGTAACCGCTCATTACTACTAGAATACAACTTTACTATTACTGCTAATCAAATATCCATGCAAAGAACACTTTTGTATACACTTACTGTACATACTATACATGCTATGCATACTATACATACTATGAAGTATGTCAATTGCAGAATAAAATCATCTGAAGCAAAGGCATTACCCATATTAGCGCCATACAAAACTACATATTATAACTTACCCTTATTAGTATATGGAAATCAGGTATTTACACATAATAAGCTGTTCATAACACGAGTTAGATACAATGTGACGAGTGATTAAAACCTATATGCTAGGCTTTACCTGTCTGGGCACTATGGTCTTAGGTATTGTAAACGCTAAAAAGTACTAACGTGCTATAAAAGGCTCTCACCATCTATACACTCATTATGAATGTAGTACAGTCCGACTATGAAACCCTGCATAGGCACACGAAATTAAGGAAGGCCAGGTCAGAAGAAAACCGAAGGGGCACGGGAACGGGGCGGAGAAAACAGACATGAGCACCAAAATGCACAGCCACTCCACGTGTGCTCTCATCGGCGTGGAACTCAACTCACCGAATGGGGAGTAATGGAAAACATATTACTACGATACCAAGAACACCCCATTCTGGTTGGGCATACACACATATATCTGAAGAATACAGAAACGTGACGAAGACACATTTGGTGGGCAATGGTAATCATCAACCCAAGATTTACTGGTGAGGCTGACCAACAACATGTCAGACCTCATAACAAACATTTACAATAACATTACAGGCCACGCCCTACAAAAAACGTGACCAATAAATGACATTAACAGTACTCTATAGGTGGTTTTCCGAGCATAACAGGTACACAATACCCATCATAATGTGTGACTAGGCCGCACATGATCTCTAGAGCACTGCATCAAATATGTCAAAGACATTATGGTCCGTCGATTCCAATTGGTCGTTCAACAAGTTGCTTGGAAACCTCTTTCTGTTTTTGTAAATTTCGATATTTTCCAAAACATTGAGTTTGCTTCCTTTAGGTGCTTTAGGCAAGATTTTCATACTTTGTTGCATATCAGTAATTTTATGGTTCGAGTCCCACATATGGGAACCCAAAGCAAACTTATTGTGGGCATTCATGTGCTCACGAAAGTGCGTAAAAAACGATCTCCCTGTTTATCCCACATAAAAGCATCCAACCCTGCCACATTGTAATCTGTATACCCCTGTGTTTCTAAATTTATAAGTGCTGTCTTCAATCGTATGCCTGTTTCTAACGCAAACTATTTTTTTGTGCTAAATGCCTGGACCACGCCGGACTTGTGAAACTGCCAGTCTATTTTGTCAGAAAATGGTCCTTGATATGTCATTGGAACATACTTTTTACCCCCACTATTGTCAGATGGCCTTTCCTTCTTATCCCTGCTCTTTTAAATTTTTGTATACAACCTGTCCACCATGGCCGCATCGCAACCATTGCTACAGGCTATATGCTTGAGGACATCTATATCTTGCATAGCGTTGCTCTGTTGGAATGTCAGCTTTAAGAGCCTATGTATCATTGAGGAATCCAACCATCCATTGAAGTATAAAAAGTCCTCGCCAGTAAATCTTGGGTTGATGATTACCATTGCCCACCAAATGTGTCTTCGTCACGTTTCTATATTCTACAGATATATGTGTGTATGGCCAACCAGAATGGCGTTTTCTTGGTATCGTAGTAATATGTTTTCCATTACTCCCCATTCGGTGAGTTGAGTTCCACGCCGATGAGAGCACACGTGGAGTGGCTGTGCATTTTGGTGCTCATGTCTGTTTTCTCCGCCCCGTTCCCGTGCCCCTTCGGTTTTCTTCTGACCTGGCCTTCCTTAATTTCGTGTGCCTATGCAGGGTTTCATAGTCGGACTGTACTACATTCATAATGAGTGTATAGATGGTGAGAGCCTTTTATAGCACGTTAGTACTTTTTAGCGTTTACAATACCTAAGACCATAGTGCCCAGACAGGTAAAGCCTAGCATATAGGTTTTAATCACTCGTCACATTGTATCTAACTCGTGTTATGAACAGCTTATTATGTGTAAATACCTGATTTCCATATACGAATAAGGGTAAGTTATAATATGTAGTTTTGTATGGCGCTAATATGGGTAATGCCTTTGCTTCAGATGATTTTATTCTGTAATTGACATACTTCATAGTATGTATAGTATGCATAGCATGTATAGTATGTACAGTAAGTGTATACAAAAGTGTTCTTTGCATGGATATTTGATTAGCAGTAATAGTAAAGTTGTATTCTAGTAGTAATGAGCGGTTACACCGTGGGACTGTGTGTGCACTGCTTGGGCAGCGTTATCTAATGGCTGGTTGTGAACCACTAGAATTGCAGCAGGTAACCAGCGCGGAACAGGGCAGTGTGATGCTGACCGTTGTTAGTCGAGCAGCGGTCATGTACCACATAGTTTTATCTTATGACTTCGGTTTTACATATCTGATGTAAAGAATGACCATGAGAGCAGCTGTTTTTTATTTTTTTGTGACAATGATTTTATATCAGCTGGTCTGCCTCATGTACCGTTATATCCAAATGGTTTACAAATGTTAAGGTACATTCAGGTATGTGGTACTGTACTAATAGTAACGTATATAGTGTAAGTCGTGTAAGCCCTCCCTCAAACCTGTCATGGTATATCTTCACAGATCCGATGATGGCAACTTTAGTGTGTTCAAACCAGTTATCCAGTAAACAGTATTTAAGCGATCTTGGCTTCTGAATTATTTTTAAAATAAGTGATCGCCCCACTACGCACAATGTGTTCACTGCATAATACAGTGATGCTGATCGGGTTATTATGATGGCTATTTCAATATCAGAATAGGATATATACCAGTAACGATTATTATAGACCCTTTTCGGGAAAGTATGTAATGAAAGTGGCAAAAAAATATTAGGCCGAAGTGATTTTGCCGCTTATGCTAGTCTAAAAATAACAAACTCACTTTTTAATAAAAGAGATATACATAGCTGTACTTGGGCCAGTGGAAAACTTAGATACATAACTGACTAAATTTTAGTAAATGAGAAGCTAGTGTGTCAGATAAGGAATACAAGAGTTTATAGAGGACAAGAGACAAGATCAGATCATTTTCTAATAATCTCCAGGTTAGACCTTTTTGCGAAATGATATAAAATGAAAAAATAAATAAGTAACCAACAAGATGAAAGCGTTTATAAAGTGTATTTTCTGGAGGACAGGATCAAACAGCTAAACCAAATCAGATTGAACAAAGAGCTAGCAAATTTGTAAATTAAAGACAATATAGAAGGAGAATGGCAAAATCCAAAGAACGTGATACAGAGAGTAGCAGAAGCAGCGCTCTGAAATCTGTTAAAATAAAACAGAATGCAAGTATAAAATAAATAAGCATTTGCACAGCTGAAATGATGCAGTCTTACAAGGAGAGAAGAAATACTGCTAAATGAATTGTAAGAAAGGCACACCAAGATTAATGGGATAGATTTATTTGTAATATTAAGAATAATGTTCATGGGAGACAGCAAGTAGCCTATAAGGTTTCAAAAACTTAGAACACAAACAGAAAGAGAAGGTACAAATAAACAATATTGAAGATGAACAGTGGGTAAATTTGTTGGATGTTGTCCACTTGTTGCTCATAGGGTGTCTAAAGGATGCTACATTCTCAGAACGCTATACAACAATTCAAACAAATAACATTAGCAGTTTTATTTCTATAAAGCAACTAACAAGACTTAACTTTGAGATTTACAAGTAGTAGTCACAAACGAGGAGTGACATGCAATATAAGTTAGAGTCTTAGCTACGTGTAATGTTCCTGGAAGTTGACACTTGTCACTAATATTGCTCGGCGAATCCTGTCCACTGTTGTCCGTATGTGGAGCCGATCTGAGCGGCCGAGGCTGGCAGGAGCAGCGCTTATATTCACTTCTTGCAGGGGCCGCTCCTGGCGCACCTCGGTCCTTGTCAGTGGGCTATTGGCCGACATTTCCTCACCGCCTTCTCCGGTTTTCCCTTCTTCGTCTTCGGTCTGGCACTTGTGGTTATGCCAGAACATTCCTCCCTCATTCAAAGTCGTGGACCGTCATCGTGTATGGAGTGCGACCATGGCAGGGGATGCAGGAGTGTGGTGTAATGTCGGGCCGGAAGCTGTGGCTACAGGAGACATCAACCTTCCAGCTGCACCCCGCCATTTGGCCTGAGCTCTGGCGGAAACGTCCCCCGGGAAAAGAACAGAAGTGTACGCATCCGCCTCCTCGTGCCATGAACCAGATGAAGAAGGTGGGAGCTGCTGCTCTGCAGGCGGCTCCAGCTCCATTGGTAGGGCGAGAGGAGGCAGAGGAGGCGAAGGCTCCGTCTCCGTGGGGTCACCCCGCAGTCTCGTGGTGACACCCTCTGGTGGCTGCTGTGCCTGCACTGTCCTCTGAACTTGTGAATCTGGGGGAACAGAGACTGAAAGATAAAGGTATACACGACAGAGATTGGTTTTGATGGTGGTACTGCAAGCTGCCTGGACCTGAAAGAAGATACATGCAAGAGCTAAGTCGATGGATGATCTCGCCTCGTGCCCTCCATCTGCTGCCGCTAAAAATCCTGTAAACGACAATATCATACGGCGCAAAGTGATACTTGCAGCCTTCCTTTGGCACTGGACGCTGAGGAGGGTGGAGCAGATGGAGTAGTATCCTATGGAGGTGGCCTCGAGCAATTCCGCCAGTGATGGTCCATCTCGTGGGTATCAATGATACGAGGCAAGAAACAGTTGCAGTGCTTGATCCCCTGTGTGTGCAGAGGGTGTTGTCTGACGCTATTACTTCAGGTAAGCCTTCTAGGCAAAAAATCAATGACAACACTAGAACTGTGCTACGGGATGTTGTCGAGTTCACTGCCACAGCAAAAGGAAACTTGTTATATGAGTCCACCACAATCAACCGACGTGTGTTCCAAAAAGGTCCCGCAAAATCTATGTGCATACAATGCCATGGCGATTGGGACTTAGTCCAAACAAAGAACACTTGTGGTGGAGTGGATTGATTTTCCGCACATGTGTGACCATGTGTCGTCATCTGTTCTATTTGGGTGTCCATAACCAGCCAAGTACAGTGTCGACGCGCTAACTGTTTCGTGCGAAAAATCCCCCAGTGTCCTTGGTGCAGTAACTGCAACACTTCTTTTTGCAAAGCTTTAGGTGACTGTCCATTGTCATTTAGAACAAGAATGCCACCTTTCTGTACAGCGAGGCTATGCTGATGTGCAAAGTATCGGCACACTACAGAGTTCTTTATGCAAAGCAAGGAATGAGGCCGAGATGTGCGAATTTAGCTGAGAAAAATATTCAAATCTGGATCCGCGTCCATGGCCTGTGCCATTTTCTTATAGTTCGGCGGAAAAGACTTAAGCAATTCAGAAACCTTAGCTTCGATGTGACAACAAGATGCAGCAGAAGCGTCAGAGTCTGCGTCAGGGCAATCGGATGGCGTGAAAGTGCGTCCGCATTACAACGTTGAGCTGTCGGACGATACATAATCTCGTACTGGTACTGGGACAATAACGAAGCCCATCGTTGCAATTTTTGGGCAGTTCGTACAGCAACCGTGTCGTCGAATGAAACACGGACTGCAAAGGCTTGTGATCTGTTACTAAGTAGAATTTTCTGCCGTACAAATAGTGGTGGAATTTGGTGACACCATAGACAATAGCCAAAGCTGCTTTTTCAATTTTTGAATAGTTACACTGAGCTTTGGACAACACTTTTGATGAGAAAGCGATAGGTCTGTCTTTATCACCAATTCTGTGTGAAAGCACTGCACTGATTCTGTATGAGGAAGCATCAACTTACAATTCAACTGGTTTCTCTGGATCAAAGTGAACTAAGCATCGATCACTGAGCAATGCATCTTTAAGTTTTTGAAAAGCTACTCAGCACACATCTGTCCAAATAATGGGGACATTCTTGCGACGAAAGCGATGCAATGGAGCTGCAATTTGCGCAGCATTCGGTATGCACTAAATATAATTGTTCATTTTCCCTAAAACTGACTGCAATTCTGTGACATTGCGAGGAACCGGCAAGTCCTGTATGGCTAACAAATGCGACTGAAGAGGACATACACCTTGATTGTTTATGACATGACCTAGGTACTGCAACTCAGATTCAAAGAAATCACACTTGTCCAGTCTACACTTTGGTCCTGCCTCAGATAACACACAAAACAAAAAGCACGTAAATTTGCAATTTGTTCTTCTGTTGTACGATCTGCTACGACAATATCGTCCAGATAGTTTGAATAGTTCGGTACTTGCGCAATCAGCTGTCCCAAATACCGTTGGAAAATGGAGGGTGCAGAAGCACTACCAAGAGGCAAATGCAAATATTTCAATAAACGCAAATCAGTATACACTACACACACTTTTTGAGATTCTTCATCGAGTGGTATTTGAAGAAATGCATCATCCAAATCAATTTTTGAAAAGTAGTATCCAGCGCCAAATTTGTCCATAAGATCCTCTGGGCATGGCAATGGATAAGTATCTACGACAGTTTGTGGGTTGACTGTAGACTAAAGTCAACACAGAGGCAAATGCGACCTGAAGATTTGGGGAGCAAAACCAGTGGACTTACCATTGACTAGCTGATATGGGCGCAATAACGCTGTTATTGTGCAGTTCTTTAAGTTCAGCAGCGACTTTGTCCCTTAATGCAATGGGAACAGTTCTTGTCTGGCAAAATTTCATCTGAGCATTGTCTTTCAGTGTAATATGTGTGACAAAACTGTTAACTTTGCCTAAACCTTCAGAAAATATTTTCGGGCATTATTTTAGCAATGCTTCACTGTCTTTAGCATTGAATGTAGACATTGACAACACATTATCCTGAATGTTAAAGCCAAACAAATCATTAGAATCAAGACTAAATACGTTCTCACACTGGAAAAGTCAATGTTCGCGTATGCAACCGATACATAGCAGGGAAAGTGCACGTTCCGAGAACGGGAATGTCTTGTCCATCATACGCCGTCAGTTGTGTGCTAGTTTTAGATAGGCGTGGGGAGCCTGACTGTTCATATGTGTGACGATTGAGCAATGTGACAAAGGCACCTGTGTCCAACTGAAGTTTCACACGTTTCCTACAAATAAGTAAATGAACGAAAAGTTTGTTGGACTGATGTATCACTGATGAAACTGCACGCTTGCTAGTTGCAGACGTGGAACATACTACATTGATGACATGGGCCTTGTGACTATATTTTTGTGAGTGGGCCGAATTCTTATGTCTGTTCCATTGCAAACATACGGATTGTACATGTCTTTTCCTTCCACAAGTGTAACACTGAGCTTGTCGGGTAGGGCAGTCTTTGCGTTTGTCCCTAGAACCTAGAACAAGACTTAATTCTGTTCGCCTGTGTAGCTGCCTGTTTAGTGAATGGCAGGTGTCGTTTACTCCGTGTGGCTAGCACACGCCGCCGGTGAGGGTTCATCATGTACATTGCACACGATTGCATCACACATGACATCTGAATATAAAATGCCGCAAGCACATTTGAATTTCCTTGTCATACCTTGAAAATCTGTTACCCACTCACGATAAGTTTGTTCTAACCATCTTTTACAACTGGAGAACTGATACCTAGCTGCTACCACATTCACTTGTTGGTCATGATAGTTTATATTACAGTATATTGTTAGGGCCTGTACCACCTTTTCATAACTAAGATCATGAAGAGTGGCGTTAGGAAAGTGTTTTTGAATTAATTTCAACACTGTACTTTCTACCGGTGATAATAGATAGGGAAGTTTCACAGTACCTGGCACATTGTGAGCGATGATGTGGGCTTCAAAGTGAGACAACCACTAGAGCCATTCCTCGTCTTGCTCATTAAACTATCGTAAAGGTGGTGTTGCAGCTGTAGTAGGCAGTGCTAGTCCCAGCGGGTGCACGGCATTGGCCAGTAGCTGCTGCACCACGTTGAGCAGGGTGCAGATATGTTGAGTCTGGAGCTGAAACATCTGAATTAACTGTTTGGCATCGAATGCTTGAAGCTGTGGCGCCTGAGAAGTTGGTGGGACAAGGGCGGTGGCCATATTGGAAGACGCAAATGTAACAAACAGACAAAAAAATCAAAGAAAATTTCTGCAACACCCACCTGAAAACACTGATTACCAAAAACGACAAGAAACTGTTAAAGCAAAGCGAGCGCCCCTGCAAAGTAAAGACAAGAGAGCATTAAGCATCTGCAAAAATATGTCTGTGGCCATCAGCATGGAGTCCATCTGTGACACCTCATCACCAGTCGTCGGATCTTGCCCACTCGTCACTTGTGCATTCTCGGAATGCTGTGCAACAATTCAAACAAATAACATTATTACTTTTGTTTCTGCAAAGCAACTGACAGTACTTAACTGAGAGAGTAGTAGTCGCAAACAAGGGGCGACATGCAGTATAATTTAGAGTCCTTGGCTATGTGTAATGTTCCTGGAAGTTGACACTCGTCACTAACACTGCTCGGCGAATCCTGCCCACTATTGTTCATATAAGGAGCCAATCTGAGCAGCTGAGGCTGGCCGAAGTGTAGCTTATATTCACTTCTTGCAGGGGGCGCTACTGGTGTGGATTGGTCCTTGTCAGAGGGCTATTGGCTAACATTTCCTCACCGCCTTCTCTGTTTTCCTGTTCTCCGTCTTTGTTCCGGTGCTTGTGGTTACGCCAGAACGAAATTATTACAAAACATTAAGGAATGATGATACAGCACAAAAAAGTGAAACTGGAACAATAGATGATAAGGGATTAGATGAAATAGAGCCTGATGAAATAAAATTCACCTTAACATAAACTACGAACACAGCCCGCAGCTCGTGGTCGTGCGGTAGCGTTCTCGCTTCCCGCGCCCGGGTTCCCGGGTTCGATTCCCGGCGGGGTCAGGGATTTTCTCTGCCTCGTGATGGCTGGGTGTTGTGTGATGTCCTTAGGTTAGTTAGGTTTAAGTAGTTCTAAGTTCTAGGGGACTGATGACCATAGATGTTAAGTCCCATAGTGCTCAGAGCCATTTGAACCAACCAAACTACGAACATAAAAGTGACAGGAAGAGATGGTATTAATGCTGAATTGCCAACATATGGAGGAACGATGCTATGTGTACAACTGTTAAGTCTCCTAAACGAATACTGGGAGAGCACAAATATCCACAAAGAACAGAAGATTGTTAGAGTGATAACAGTTTTTAAAAAAGGAAACAAAAGCCTATGCAGCAACTATGGAAGAATATGTTTACTAGACTGAGCATGCAAGATGTATGCTAATATTTTTAAACACAAGACTTAAAAAACAAAACAGAAGCAGTACTGCACCAGGAACAAATGGGATTTGGGAAAGGGCGCTCTACAATAGATGCAGTTTTTATTTTACAACAGATAATAAAAAAACACAGATAATAAAAAAACACAAAGAATACAAAAAAAAAAAACACACATTGCTTTTGTCGATTTTGAAAGCTTTTAACAGTTTCAATAGGCAGTAACTTTAGAAGATCATGATGAATCACGCTTATCCAAAACATCTAATAAATGCTATGGAAAGTATGTATCAGAACAGGACTATCACTCCAGGCCTCAACAAAAAAATGACTAATGGCATACAAATTAACAAAAGAGTACAACAAGTATGCTGTATCTCCCCAACTTTCTTTAACAGTTACATACATGAAATAATGCGTACACGGAAAACAGAATTTCAAAAAATTACATACCTAGACAGGACTACTCTTCTACATAATTTACTATATGCTGACAATTAAGTGATCCTAGCAGATAAAGAACATCTTTAGAAAGGAATTTATTTACTGAAACAAATAAGGGCGAAATTTGACGTGGAGATACCAACCGAAAAGACTAAGACAATGGCGTTCATAGGGAAAGAACACATTAGAAGCAAAATAGTGGTAGATTTTAGAGCAAGTACACCACTTCAGTTACCTAGGATGTGAAGTGACATATGGATAAAGCAATGATATAGAAATTAAGATCAGTAAATTTAGCCAGGTATGTGGAACAATTAAAAAAACTAGAAAAGATACTCAAATTAAATTCTACAAAACATTTACAGTCCCCACACGTCTCTGTGGAAGCGAGACCTGAGTCTTTAGCAAAAAACAAGAAAGTGCTATTCCGGCACAGGAAATGAAATTCCTCAGACAAGTTAAAGGTTGTACACTAGAAGACAAAGTAAGGAATTAAGATATTAGAGAAGAACTAGAAATTTTTAGCCTAAATGATAAAATTGTGGGGTATGAGAGAAACTGGAAGGAACACCTAGAAAGAATGGAGAGTGACAGACTCCCCTTAAAGGCTAGAAAATGTAAGTGCAAAGGAAGAAAAGATAGAGAAAGTCCCTGGCAATAATGCATATTGTAACAGGCAATTTTGCCTAATACCTGAGGAAAAGAAGAAAAAGAAGAAGACACGTGGAGGACCTGAAACTCCTAGCACAGGAATGCCCCCTGTGCTTGTGTTTGCAGGAAATGCATCTTGAAGCGTTTTATGCTCCTGTGTTGCCGGCTATATGCTCTACTGCAAGGATAACCTGACTGGGGCAAGGGCCAAGGAAGGTACTGCTGTGTTTTTTCAATAACACACAAAGCCCCTCTGCTCTCCCCCTAGCTGCTGACCTGCAAATGGTTGCCATTGAAATTCATGTCTGTCAGAGGATCAATGTTTGCTCACTGTATCCACAAGATGCAGTAGACTCTGCAGCTCTCAAAAATATTGTGGAATACACCTCCGACCATTTCTCCTACTGGTAGACTTCAATGCACATCATGTTTTTTGGAGCTCGATCTCTACTTGCCCCTATAGTCGGGTTTTGGAGAGTCTCGTGGTGTCTCATGAGCTGTGCATCCTCAACACAGGCATTTGCACCCATTTCTGTGCTGCTATTGGCTCATTCTCAGACATCGAGGACACTTTGCTCTTTAGCCCATCTAGACTCCGATCATTTAGAAGTCACTGATGACCTTCACCTCAGTGACCTCTTTCACTCTGCATTCCCCTACTGGGTTGAGCTTTACCTGAAGAGAATCCACCAAAATGGGTGGTCAGCAGGCGCACCTGGATGCTGCTCAGCCAGCTGGCTGTGTTTGAACACTGACACTGACACAGTGTCCAGGAATGGGTGGAGAACAATACATAAGTGATTCATCACGCTAAAGTTCTCAGGTCATCTTAGGATGCAACTTGTATCTTGGTGGACTGGTGAGTGCCAATCAGGAATCTGGGTCAGGAGAGCAGCTCTTCAGTGGTTTATGTACCACCCAACAGCAGAAAATCCCCACAGCATTCCTGGTCACAAGAACCAAATCTCAACACTAGTTAAAGAGAGTAAGAAAAGACCATAGCGAGCATTTCTGGACTCCACCAACCATTCCACTTGTTGTACAATTGTATGAAACTCATAAGGAGGATTTCTGGTAAACACAGTCATTTACCAGTAGCGGCAGTGCTGAAATGGTGGTGTCTCAAACAAAGCCCCGAGACATTGCTCACATGCTGCCAGAGATTTTGCAGCCAAGATCTAGTGTTCCGCCACTACTGTGCAACCTTAGAGAGGGGCAAGTTGGATTTTAGACCTCACAAATACGAGTCTTACAACTACACCTTCTCTATGTGGGAGCTGGAAACTGCACTACCTGAGACTTGCGATAATCGATGCAGGCATGACCAAATACAGTACATGCTTTGACATTTGGCAGCAACGTCAAAGAAAATTCTCCTGAAATGTTTTAATTTGTCATCACAGACAGGCCACTTCCCAAACACGAGGAGACAGAGAATTTTGATACTTCTCCTCAGACAAGTAAAGAACCGCATATCTCCCACTGGTTACTGGAGTATCACCTTAATGAGCTGTATAGGAAAGACCCTGGAACGATTGGTTGAACGTCGTCTGGTCTGATTGTTAGAGACCAAGAAACACCTTAGCCACACTCAGTGAGGATTCTGGAGATTTCGGTCCACTGTCACCATACTCTTTGATATCAGAGAGATGTGTGATACTCCTCGGTCACCGAGTATTCTCATGTAACACCACCAATGGGGCTCTCACGGCCACCTCCCTATTTTCATATGTGCTTTCCTGATCAAGCCGTTTTTTAGGTCTCGAGTTGTCAAACACTGCCAGATCGACTTGAGTGGGAGAATGGTGTTCCTCAGGGTAGTGTCTTAAGTGTTACCCTCTTTGCCACAGATGTAAACATAACACATCTACTGTAAGGAGTGCTGTACAGTGCTCCTTATTTGTGGACGATTTTGCTGTTTTCTGTTCCTTCTCCAGTGTTTCAACAGTGACTCTTCAGTTACAACTTACAGTGTGGAGGTTGTAAGAGTGAGCTGTGAAGACGAATTTTCAGTTTTTTGGTTATAAGTGTGTGTGTTTGCATTTTAATCATTCTCGTCATATTTTCAATTTACCTGACTCCTATATGAGGGATACCATTCTACATTTTAAGTACTCAGTGAGATTTCCAGGCCTCATCTTTGACTCAAAATTCTCATGGTTATCACACCTGAGATAACTGATTCCCAAAACACTGAAGGTTTTGAATACATTAAAGTGCTTTAGCCACAGGTCTCGGGGAGCAAACAAGGTGCAACTGCTCAAATATTATAAGGCTTATGTGCATTCGTGGCTAGACTATGGGGGACAGTGTACAGGTCAGTGAGGTCTTCCTACCTGAAGATTGCTGACGCTCTCTGCCATGAGGGGATTATGCTAGCCACAGGTGCTTACAGGACCAGCCCCATATCCACTCTCTGTGCTGATGCCAGTGAACTGTCACTCGCCATCTGGCGGCAGCTTGGCACGGTACATCAGGCATGTAAATTTCTTGCAGCTCCAAATTTACCTGCATATGATACTGTTGCTCATCCACTTGTGAAATGCCTTTCCTCCAATCATCCATGAGCAACAAGCCCATTTGGGAACCACATGCTGCATGTGGTGGAGCCACGTGGAATGGAGCACATACTACTCAAAATCCAGGGTTTTAACCACCAACAACCACGGTTACTGCATAGGCTGACAGTAATTTTAAATTTAGTGCAGTACAGGAGAGATTGCACTCCTGCATATGTTTTTAATACATTATCTTATGAGATTTTAGCTGAGCACCACTACTCTACACCCATCTCTACAGGTGGGTCAAAACAGAGGGACTCCGTTGGTTGCTGTGTTGTTTTCCCTGATCATGCCTTTACGGTCCTACTGCCTTGAGACTTTATGTGTGATCTTCTGGCAGTGGCGCAAATTAGATATGCTCGAAGTGCTAAATTTCTTTTCTGTTCTGATTCTCTGTTGCCCTACACTCTCGACAACATTTGTACCCAGCAGATAAAGTAGTCCAGAATATTCAGGACACGTTCCCCCAACTACGACTGGTGAAGACAGTGTCTTTCTGCTGGGTGCCAGGGCACACGGAATTTGTGGGGAATGAAAGGGGAGATGTAGCAGGCAAGGAAGCATATCAAAATGCTCGGTTAGTTCGGTTACCTCAGTGTGCCATCCCCCTGTGTGTTATCGCCATGCTGTTGAGATACAGAGTCTTGTGTCAATGGGAGGGTGAGTCACTGGAAGTGACAGAAAATAAGCTCTGTCAAGTAACGCCCACAATGTGGCCGAGGCATAACTCCTTCCAGTCACATCGGCGGGATGAGGTCCTCCATACTTGTCCTCGCATAGGGCACAACCCCCCCAACTTCTTGCTCCAGCGTGTCGACCCTCCAATGTGTGGTGCTTGTGCACCACTTTTACTAGACTGTGTTTTATTTTTGGACCAGAGGGCAGTAGCACATTTGCCGGCATATCTGCTGCCTGTTTCAAGAGACACTTAAACGAATGTTGTTAGAGGTTTAAGGTTTTGCAATCATCCCTAAAATTTGTGGAAACAAATTGTACAATGTTCTAAATATGTTAACAGTGTGACTGGCTCACTCATCTGTTTTGTAAAAAAATGGCTAATCAGCCAGTCACATTTTCATGAGCCTTTCTTTCAGCTCTTCTGTGGTTTTACTTCTGTTTTAATCCCATGTCTAGTACCTTTCACCATTCTCTGTTGTATTAAGGGCTATGAGATAGAGTGATTGTGTGGGTCAACATGAGTGAGATGGGAGCGCGCGCGCGCACACACACACGCGCGCACCCACACACACACACACACACACACACACACACACACACACACACACACACACACCGCGCGCGTGCGCGCGCACGCAGCGAAGACTAGGGGTATCCAAAACAGAGTTACGCATGAGTCTGTCCACAACACAAGTTCCAATCTGATACAATATTGCAATACTCAGGATAAATACAGGTAAACAGAGTCATAGTTATCTTTGAAGGATGACACAGTTCAGTAGCTTGAGAATCAAAATCAGGATATGAAAGCAGACCTTGTTATTTTGTGCACCTTAGTAAATGTTTTCCACACTATTTGCTAATTGTCCATACAAGTAACATATGCACATAAGACCTAGAAGATTCACTTACAAATTATACAAAATACATATTGATTTAAAGTTACATAATGTACTGGAAAGTCAATCCGCTTCTCGAAAAAACATGAATTTTTGCTGAATAATACAAGTCTTGGCTACAATTCACAAATATCAGTCACAACACAGATCCAATCAATAAATGCTCAAGTATGTTACCCAGCACCCATGATCTCTTGCAAGTTGACTGGTCTAGCAGGGTACAGTCATAAAGCAGTGAGTGTGGGGAGTGGATCTGCCCACATCTTTCAGCTTCCTCCATAGAGTCTCATCACACGCTCTAACGGATAGGTAACTTACTGTCTAGCATTCACAACAGATCTGGAAACATTGTTTTGTGTACTAAATATGCTGTTCAGTACTTCCTTCACATCATGTGAGATATGTTCTCCTTAGTAACTATCCAAAGTCAATTATATGAGATTTATGTCAGGTGAAATTAAAAAGTGTTTACATATGAAACATCAATAAACAGAGTTAAATGCAATGAAAAGAATGGACTACTAAGGTAATACACACAGATATGCTAAGATATTATTCCTAATCTTTGTAGTGCAAATTATGAACATTATTCCATTTCAAAATTGTAAAAAGATCTACTCATTTAGTCTCATGGCATATACATACATCAAAAAAGTTTTACATCACCCTGGCTCCAAGAACTCATGAAGATAGACGTTGTCTGTGGATATTGTAATACAGACAAAGTCCCTTTGACTGTTCAGAGATGTCACTAAACCCACCCAAAGATGGAAACAACCATGCATAAGCACCTATTAGGTGGAGGGGGTCCGACAACCGATCAGTTCCAGTCATTCCACCAGGAAGGAGGTACATTGTTCGTGTTGTCCGTAGTTCAATCACACCTAGATGGTCAATACTGCGGTTTGATCATGTTCACATTGTTACTTCATGCCAGGAAGGGCTCTCAACAAGGGAAGTGTCCAGGTGTCTCTGAGTGAACCAAAGCAATGTTGTATGGACATGGAGGAGATACAGAGAGACAGGAACTGCCTCACTCAGGCCAGCCAAGCGCTACTACTGCAGTGGATGATCACTACCCATATATGATGGCTCAGAGCAATACCACCATGTTGAATAATGCTTTTCGTGCAGCCACAGGATGTTATGTTATGACTCAAACTGTGCGCAATAGGCTGCATGATGCACAACTTCACTCCTGACATCCGTGGTGCGGTCCATCTCTGCAACCATATTAGCATGCAGTGTGAAACAGATGGGCCCAACAACATGCTGAATGGACCGCTCAGGATTGGCATCACATTCTCTTCACTGATGTGTATTTAGGCAACGCGGTCAGGCTGAATTCCTTGGATGCACTGTCCAGCGCATGCAGCAAGGTGGAGGGTCACTGCTGTTTTGTAGTGACATTATATGGGGCCAACATATGCCGCTAGTGGTCATGGAAGATGCCATAATGGTTGTACGAAACGTGAATGCCATCCTCCGACCGATAGTGCAACCATATCGGTAGCTAATTGGCGAGGCATTCACCTTCATGGACGACAATTTGCACCCCCATCGTGTACATCTTGTGAATGACTTCCTTCAGGATAATGACATCACTCGACTAGAGTGGCCAGCATGTTCTCCAGATATGAACCCTATCAAACATGCCTGGGATAGACTGAAAAGGGCTGTTTATGGATGACATGACCACTCTGAGGGATCTACGCTGAATCACCATTGAGGAGTGGGACAATCTGGACCAACAGTGCCTTGATGAACTTGTGGATAGTATGCCATGATGAATACAAGCATGCATCAATGCAAGAGGATGTGCTACTGGGTATTAGAGGTACCAGTGTATACAGCAATCTAGACCACCACCTTTGAAGGTCTCACTGTATGGTAGTACAGCATGCAATGTGTGGTTTTCATGAGCAATAAAAAGGGCAGAAATGATGTTTATGTTGATCTCTATTCCAATTTTCTGTAAAGGTTGTGGAACTCTCGGAACTGAGGTGATGGAAAACTTTTTTTGAGATTTGACTTACCGAACGAAAGTGCTGGCAGGTCGATAGACACACAAACAAACACATGAAATTCAAGCTTTCCAACAAACTGTTGCCTCATCAGGAAAGAGGAAAGGAGAGGGAAAGACGAAAGGATGTGGGTTTTAAGGGAGAGGGTAAGAAGTCATTCCAATCCCGGGAGCGGAAAGACTTACCTTAGGGGGAAAAAAGGACAGGTATACACTCGCACACACACACACACACACATATCCATCCGCACATACACAGACACAAGCAGACATTTGTAAAGGCAAAGAGTTTGGACAGAGATGTCAGTCGAGGCGGAAGTACAGAGGCAAAGATGTTGTTGAAAGACAGGTGAGGTATGAGCGGCGGCAAATTGAAATTAGCGGAGATTGAGGCCTGGCGGGTAACGAGAAGAGAGGATATACTGAAGGGCAAGTTCCCATCTCCGGAGTTCTGACAGGTTGGTGTTAGTGGGAAGTATCCAGATAACCCGGACGGTGTTACACTGTGCCAAGATGTGCTGGCCGTGCACCAAGGCATGTTTAGCCACAGGGTGATCCTCATTACCAACAAACACTGTCTGCCTGTGTCCATTCATGTGAATGGACAGTTTGTTGCTGGTCATTCCCACATAAAAAGCTTCACAGTGTAGGCAGGTCAGTTGGTAAATCACGTGGGTGTTTTCACACATGGCTCTGCCTTTGATTGTGTACACCTTCCGGGTTACAGGACTGTAGTAGGTGGTGGTGGGAGGGTGCATGGGACAGGTTTTACAACGGGGGCAGTTACAAGAGTAGGAGCCAGAGGGTAGGGAAGGTGGTTTGGGGATTTCATAGGGATGAACTAAGAGGTTATGAAGGTTAGGTGGACGGCGGAAAGACACTCTTGGTGGAGTGGGGAGGATTTCATGAAGGATGGATCTCATTTCAGGGCAGGATTTGAGGAAGTCGTATCCCTGCTGGAGAGCCACATTCAGAGTCTGATCCAGTCCCGGAAAGTATCCTGTCACAAGTGGGGCACTTTTGGGGTTCTTCTGTGGGAGGTTCTGGGTTTGAGGAGATGAGGAAGTGGCTCTGGTTATTTGCCTCTGTACCAGGTCAGGAGGGTGGTTGCAGGATGCGAAAGCTGTTTTCAGGTTGTTAGTGTAATGGTTCAGGGATTCCGGACTGGAGCAGATTTGTTTGCCACGAAGACCTAGGCTGTAGGGAAGGGACCGTTTGATGTGGAATGGGTGGCAGCTGTCATAATAGAGGTACTGTTGTTTGTTGGTGGGTTTGATGTGGACAGACGTGTGAAGGTGGCCATTGGACAGGTCGAAGTCAACGTCAAGGAAAGTGGCATGGGATTTGGAGTAGGACCAGGTGAATCTGATGGAACCAAAGGAGTTGAGGTTGGAGAGGAAATTCTGGAGTTCTTCTTCACTGTGAGTCCAGATCATGAAGATGTCATCAATAAATATGTACCAAACTTTGGGTTGGCAGGCCTGGGTAACCAAGAAGGCTTCCTCTAAGCAACCCATGAATAGGTTGGTGTACGAGGAGGCCATCCTGGTGCCCATGGCTGTTCCCTTTAATTGTTGGTATGTCTGGCCTTCGAAAGTGAAGAAGTTGTGGGTTAGGATGAAGCTGGCTAAGGTAATGAGGAAAGAGGTTTTTGGTAGGGTGGCAGGTGATCGGCGTGAAAGGAAGTGCTCCATCACAGCGAGGCCCTGGACATGCGGAATATTTGTGTATAAGGAAGTGGCATCAATGTTTACAAGGATGGTTTCCAGGGGTAACAGACTGGGTAGGGATTCCAGGCGTTCGAGAAAGTGGTTGGTGTCTTTGATGAAGGATGGAAGACTGCATATAATGGGTTGAAGGTGTTGATCTACGTAGGCAGAGATACGTTCTGTGGGGGCTTGGTAGCCAGCTACAATGGGACGGCCGGGATGATTGGGTTTGTGAATTTTAGGAAGAAGGTAGAAGGTAGGGGTTCGGGGTGTTGGTGGGGTCAGGAGGTTGATGGAGTCAGGTGAAAGGTTTTGTAGGTGGCCTAAGGTTCTGAGGATTCCCTGAAGCTCCGCCTGGACATCAGGAATGGGATTACCTTGGCAAACTTTGTATGTAGTGCTGTCTGAAAGCTGACACAGTCCCTCAGCTACATACCCCCGACGATCAAGTACCACGGTTGTGGAATCCTTGTCCGCCGGTAGAATGCCAATGGATCGGTCAGCCTTCAGATCACGGACAGCCTGGGCTTCAGCAGTGGTGATGTTGGGAGTAGGAGATATATATATATATATAAAATGGAAGGAAACATTCCACGTGGGAAAAATTATATATAAAAACAAAGATGAGGTGACTTACCGAACAAAAGCGCTGGCAGGTCGATAGACACACAAACAAACACAAACATACACACAAAATTCAAGCTTTCGCAACAAACTGTTGCCTCATCAGGAAAGAGGGAAGGAGAGGGGAAGACGAAAGGAAGTGGGTTTTAAGGGAGAGGGTAAGGAGTCATTCCAATCCCGGGAGCGGAAAGACTTACCTTAGGGGGAAAAAAGGACAGGTATACACTCGCACACACGCACATATCCATCCACACATACAGACACATGTGTCTGCTTGTGTCTGTATGTGTGGATGGATATGTGCGTGTGTGCGAGTGTATACCTGTCCTTTTTTCCCCCTAAGGTAAGTCTTTCCGCTCCCGGGATTGGAATGACTCCTTACCCTCTCCCTTAAAACCCACTTCCTTTCGTCTTCCCCTCTCCTTCCCTCTTTCTTGATGAGGCAACAGTTTGTTGCGAAAGCTTGAATTTTGTGTGTATATTTGTGTTTGTTTGTGTGTCTATCGACCTGCCAGCGCTTTTGTTCGGTAAGTCACCTCATCTTTGTTTTTTTTATATATATATATATATATATATATATATATAAAAATCGTCGCTAGGCAATGAAAACCTCGTAACTCTATCTGACAATGAAATCCACTTAACTGCATTACCAAATGTAGAAAATTATGCCACATAGGGTGTTGAAACCTTCCTTCTTCGAGTTGAACGGTGTTTCCATCTAGCGGCAATAATGAAAAACTCACATCTCCAGCGATATGTAGTCTGTGCCGTAAACCTCGCATCTCCGATAATTGCCATTGTTAGTGTGCAGGGCGAACACATGCTCTAAGATTAAAACGTTTTTTGATGTGATAGTAACTTTTTTGACTGACGGACCCAACATTGATTTATTGCTACAGGTACGTGTTAGTATTTCTAGGTATTTATGTATTGTATTTTAATATACAGAATTAATAATGACCTCATTAAATACAATGTTGACTTACGAGTTTTTCATCGCGCATAAAGCAGACTGCACTCGGTACATACGAGATTCTAATTTTAGAACTGAACAGAATTCTATACATTCTACAGTAACTACTTTGTTTTCAGCTATGGGTAAAAAGAGTAATTCACTCTTCACCTTGTGAAACAAGCAGACAACGGATCATATCATATAAAATCACCAGAAGAAGATTCTTGTCAGGTTCCTCCTTGTCCTGCACCAAAAGAAAGGGTAGAACCACAAAATGAAGGTAAACCGTAGTTTATATTGTTGTAACTTGAAGTAAGATCCTTGTTTGGAAGTTGAGATGATTAAATTATTTAAATGCTATTGTTGACGTTATGGTTTACACTACAGATAATGCGGAAAAAGAAGCCAATACAGAGGCGAATTCCACTTCTGAGTTTGAAAGTCTTTTCTAACACAGCAGCGAGGATGATACCTCCAGTGGCAGTAGTGATGTGTCTGATCCAGATAAAAACAAAAATGACCATACCAGTAACAACAGCATGGAAGATGACGATGACGAAGTTGATGTGGGAGTAAAAAGTACTAAGCAGCGCCGTAAAAGGAAAAGCAATCAATCACTTCAAAGTTTGCAGAAAGAAAAACGTATGAGGGGACAGGATTATTTAGGAATGCAAAAAGATGAGTTTGGCAAAAAGAGACCAACAATGAGCAGAAGTAGGAGGGAAATGAAACCACAATGTACTTGTAAACATACTTCCTTAAATCGGAACAGGAATTGTAAGGATATTACAGAAGAACAGAAACAGCTAATATTTAATCATTTCTGGCAGGATATGTCTTGGGGTGAAAGAAAAATTTTTGTTAGAAGCCATGTCTACTACGTTCCAGTTAAAAGAAGCAGAAATAATTCAGAATTTAATGAATCTCACCATTCTAACACACTATATTACAATTTTGTAATATAAGGACAGAGAATAACTGTCTGCGAGACTATGTTTCTGAATACTTTGTGCTTAGGCGAATGGAGTGTCAGAACATGGGCATCTAGTGCATCAGGAAGAACGCTTGCAGAAGGGCCTCAAATGCAGGAGAGACCAGGAAAAGTTTCAGGTGGAAGACAATCAGCATCATATTTTTTTGCAGAGTTGCCGAAACTGGAATCGCATTACTGCCGTCGTTCTTCCACAAAACTCTACTTGGAACCTAACTGGCAGAGTAAATCAGAACTACATAGGGAATATATACAATTTTGCAAGAAAAGAGGACAAATCCCAGATGCTTACAAACAGTTCTGCGAGGTATTCGATGAAAATAATCTTAACTTATTTTCGCCTAAAAAGGACCAGTGCGATCTTTGTTGTTTTCACCAGACAGGCAATCTGTCAGACAATGAATACTCTTTCCATATGGCCCGAAAAACTGAGGCAAGGGAAGCGTTTACAATGAACCTTCAAGCACTTCTGCTTTCTCCCAGACTAAAAGCATCTGCACTGTACTATAAAAGCAAACTGAAGGTCCACAACTTTACCATCTATGATTTAAAAAGTAACGATGGTTATTGTTACCTTTGGCATGAGAGTGAAGGTGGACCAACAGCTTTGGAATTTGCCAGTATACTCATGCATTTTATAGAAACGTACGTCCAAAATGATTCAGAAGCTATTTTCTATAGCGACGGATGCACATACCAGAATCGAAACTCAGTCATGAGTAATGCACTGGCTTATCTCGCCAATCAGAAAGGCATTACAATAGTGCAAAAATTTCTGGAAAAAGGTCACACTCAAATGGAGTGTGATTCTATGCACTCCACCATAGAAAGGAAGTTAAAAAACAGACACATTTATACCCCTGCTGGCTATGTAGAAGTTTGTGCTACCTAGACCTTATTTTATCAATTATTTGGACCACACATTTTTCAAGTCCTATGATAAACTCTCATTGTATTCGTCTATTCGGCCAGGATCCAAAATTGGGGATCCAACAGTGACTGATATCCGGTGTCTCAAGTATGATCCCTCTGGAAAAATGGAATATAAATTGAAATTCAGCGATACATGGGAACCACTTCCAAGAAGGATGTCAAACATACCCAGCTCATTTACAGTGCCCCCTCTCTACAGTTCACCACTAAAGGTCAGCGCAGAAAAGTTTACGCATTTGCAACAACTAAAGCTGCTCCTTCCTAAGGATGTGCATTCATTTTATGAAACACTGCCTCACATTTGTAATGAGAGAACATGTCCGTGTCTAAAAAAATGCAGCCAAAAATAAACTTGTTTACAGCCACCTAAGACTGTCAGTGTAGCAGCAATAGTAACAATAATAAATGTTAATAAACTGCACAACTGTTTACAGTAATAAAAGGTTAATTAAAGCTAACAACATTGTTTCTATGTTTTTTAAACACTGTAGTTTATTAACATCCAGATTCCAATATTTTGATCAAAGTGAAATTATTCATTTCACTTTATATCTGACATATTAAATTCTTGGCAATGGAAAAAGAACAAACAAACAAAAATTAGATACTTATGGTTTATGTCTATATGCTTTCAGTTCAGTGGTAATGCTCAATCCAAACAACTTCTTAGATATAGGTTACGCAAGTCTGCATGCATTAGGATGCGGATTTTCAAGAATTTTGAATGGTCCAGTATAAATATCGATAAACTTCTTTCTCTCACATGCCAACACTTTAGATTTCTCTTTGGCTTTCACGAACTCAAGTTCTCCTACTTCAAACTTAGAAAACCTACCTTTGCCATCATGTCTCTGCTACCCCCTGGTTTTTCATCATCTCCCTAACACATTCTTCCCTCTCTTGTGGTGACAGAATTTTACATGGTGGAAACTCAACATTTACAGAAATAATGTTAGGTGGTCTACAACTAAACATGATTTCAAATGGTGAAAAACCTGTTGAAGAATGTCATGAGCTGTTCACAATATCCTCAAAACCACTGACATAAACTATCCAGCTGGTATGATTCTTACTACAATATGTTCTAAACAGTCTTCCAATCTCTCTCATATATCTTTCCGCAGGGTTTCTCGAAGGATGATACACCAAGGTTAGAATATGCCTTATTTTTGTGTGATCAACAAAATCTTTCCAAGCTTGAGATGTAAACTGAGAACCATTATCAGATAAAATTGTTTTTGGCCATATCCACCTGATGAAAATGTGTGTTTTCAAACTTAGTGATGATTTGCTTACTGGTACATTTCTTAAAGTAAAACAACTTTATGAACTTCGAAAATACATCAACCACCACAAAAACATAACAAAATCCATGTCCATTAACATCCACAGACACAAGATATTAGGCAGTATGTTTTGCATTTGGCCTCTACTTGTTTGGTTACTTACCTTCACTCTTTGACATCTGTCACAGCTGGCAATCTTCTTCTTGACTCTCCTTCCTATGGTATAAAAATAGATGCTTTCCTGACTTTTGTGTGCATTTGCTTGATCCACAATGACCAAAACTCTCATGTGTATGAGTAATTAAAGTATCAATACACTGTTCCGGCCAACATAATTTCCAATCCTCTGAGTCAGTCTTATGTTTCCTGAATAAAATTCCCTTGTGCACCTAATAGTACTCTTCTGTCTTTTCTCCTCCTTTCTTACCCAACATGCTCTTAACAAACTTTCAATTTTTATCATGATTTTTATACCTATGGATGTCTTTGCAAATTTTCGAAATTTCTTTTTCCTCTTTCACACATCTCAAGTTCATAATTTTAAATTCTTTCTCTACTCCTCCAAAGCTGTTAGATAATTCACTTCCTAAAGGTAGCCTAGACAAAGCAAAACAACTAAATTGTGTGTGCCCTAAATGTATCTGATTTCATAATTGAACTGCTGCAAAAACAAGGGCCAACAAGTAATTCTGTTGTGGTACAGCTTACACACCTGAAGATATAACGCTTTGTGATCAGTATGGATGATGACTTTGTGGCCTAGTAAATAATTTTTAAATTTGTTGAAAGCCCAATGTACAGCCATAAGTTCTTTCTCAGTTACACAGTACGTCTCTTTGTGCTTCTGTAATACTCTACTAGCAAATGTTTTTTTTTTTTTTTTTTCCAATAACACCATCAACTTCAACCTCTTGAAATAAATGATGCCCAATCCAACATCACTAGTGTCTGTCATAACACAAAAAGGAAGAGACAAATCTGGCCTGACTTTGACATAACTGTCATTTTATCCAATCAAAAGCATCCTGACACACCTGATTCCTATCCCAAACGGCACTCTTCTTCAATAGTCCACACAAACATGGAGGATTCAAAGCTTGGCTTCTACAAAACTTTCCATAAAATCCAGTTAACCCAAAAAATGATTTGAGCTGTTTTTTATTGTGAGGAGGACGAAAATTAGCAATAGCATCAAGTTTCTCTTTATCAGGTGTAATTCCTTTTTCAGATATAACATGTTCTAAAAGTTTAACTTCTTCCACACCAAATTTACAGTTACCTATTTTCAGACTCATGCCTCCAGGTTGTAATTTTGAGAACACATCTCTTAACAGATTCAAATGTTGTTCCCAAGTCTTTTCTGTACCAGAATGTCAGTAACATACACAATTGATTTTGAACTCACTTCACTTCCTAAGACAGAATCCAGAGCTCTTATGAATTCAGCTACAGATACATTTAGTCCAAATGGCATTCCACAAAATTGAAAACACTTACCTCCATACAAAAATGCTGTATACTTTCTAGAATTAATTTAAAGTGGGATCTGGGAAATCCAGAAGTCAAGTCCAAACTACTCATGTATTTTACATAATCAAATTTGTGTACCAGCTCGTCCATGTTCTCAGGATGACCATTCTCTCTGATAAAAAATTTGTTGAGATGACTAGAGTCCAAAACAATTTTCAGTCCACCATTTCTCTTACTTATCACAACTAAGGGATTATTGTAAGCACTCCTGCTTCTCTCAACGACACCCCATGTTTCCATTTTTTGAATTTCTTCCTCTACATCTTTCTTTTGTGAAAATGGTATATTATATGGCTTGAGAAAGAGAGATCAATGATCTTTAATGTAAAGTACGCAATGATAACTTTCCATCTACCCTGGTTTTTCACTTAACACATTTCTAAACTCCAATAACAAATTCCCAAGTTGTTCCTTTTGTATGTCATTAAGAATTGTAGCTTCCCTTAATTTATAATCTACTACACTTCCAAAACCCTGATCCTCAATCTCATCAAAATCTATATCATCATCAAACACCTGGTACTCACCTTGTTTCACAATGTTTTGCAGATAGTTACAACTTTTCCCACAGTTTAAGATACAGAAATTAGTTTTCACATAAGTATTTCAAAAATAAACAATTCTTTAACCTTCCTCCAAAACAAGCCTCAACTTCCACTATCCAATCCACACTGAGAATTATATTTTCTTCAAGACTAGTGATCACTAAGCATCCATGTTCAAAGGTTTTGCCTTCTATACTAAATATTAAAAGTACCTGAGATTTTATCACTTTGCTTTGCTTACCTCTAGCTCCTCTTATCTTTACACCTACAACCGGCATTGCCACAAAATTCTTACTATATTTAATCTTGTCTCTTGTTCAGATATGCCACAAATCAGGTTTCCTGTGTCAATCAAACAGTCCCTTTCCCACTGATCAGTCTTAGTCTTAATCTTAATGTAAGGACACCCAAAATTTGAATTATCATCTCTGTTATTAGACACTTCATGTAAGAGACCACTTTTGATTTTACCAAATGCTACATCTACACTATGCTTAGAGGGTTTTAGCAACTTTACTGGTATCATAGCATTACTTTGGTTATACATGTTGTCAGGTAAAGATTGAACACACTGAATGGGTTCCACAGCACAGCTAACATCACTTATTACAAAAGGAACACAAAATATATAATTGTCAAAATTTCATTTCCTACTTAGGTCTTCTTTCACTTCATCCCACCAGATTGGATACAAATTTTGACATACCACAGCTAACTTATTCCAGAATGCACATTTATCTATTTTATCATCAATTTGGTCCCAAACAAATTTTAAAAAGTTTTCACCTTAATTATGTAAGCATACAAAAACCTCACCTTTACTGTTTGGATCATTATTCTGCATGACATTAATGAAAAACTGCTTTGACTGGACTGGTATCCCATGACTCACTTACATCATCACATACATCACTTAACTTACCTGTATTCCCAAAGAACTCTGAAACTTCAATATTCTTAAACTCCACAAAAACCTGATATTCATCACCACCACCACCACCACAACCACCATGCTCTTCCAAAATTACTTCATCAATAACATCATTAACAACAC
Source organism: Schistocerca serialis cubense (assembly GCF_023864345.2). Classification (NCBI taxonomy): domain Eukaryota; kingdom Metazoa; phylum Arthropoda; class Insecta; order Orthoptera; family Acrididae; genus Schistocerca; species Schistocerca serialis. The sequence continues at coordinate 834,814,726 of NC_064642.1, read as the reverse complement.
AAGTCTCATCACCATCAAAATTTACAATAAGCTACCAGTCACAGACTTACCAACCTCAGTCATTTCACAGCTCTCATTCACATCTACTTCAGAAATATCACCATTTTCAGATTCAGTACAGTCATCATCTGTTTTGCATACATCAATAACACTGTTTTCTGACCAAGAGAAGAAATCATTAGTACACACTACATCAAAATTCTCATTACTCTCACATTCTGGTTTGTGATTAGTATCTACATTACTATAATTAAATATAGTATTCCAAAATTTTTGATCGAAACATAAATGATAAATCTGATGTTCCTTCTGTCCAACTTCAGATACCTGTGTCATATTACTAATACTGTTATTATTGTCTAATTGTAAGTGTAAATTGGGGGTCCTGTACTTCTTGTGTTTCCTCACACCAAAACTGTGGACCTTCATTGAGGTGGACTGCTGTTTCCTGAATGGCCACCTCTATGATTATTTCTTCTATTATATTGCCCATGGTTATCCCCATTATTCCTATTCTGCTGATGGTCAACCTTTCTGTCTCTATTACCATCCTGAGCTTGATAGAAATTACTATTACTTCTGTTTTTGTAGTTGTTACCATTGTGATCTCTATCATTATGATTGTTATGGTACATGCTTATTTCTACTGCCCTATCCAGCCAGTAAAAATATCATAAAAATTGTTCAAGGTAATCATCGGGTCTGTGTACTAAATCCCACTACAATCTTTCTGGTAATCTCCTTTTTAGTGCATCAGTCAATGTCAGTTCATCAAATGGTTTGTCAAGATGAGTTAATTTCTTAAGTTGATTCTTACAGAACTCTATCAGTGTACTGTCCCTATTCCTATAATTTGGAACATTCAGATATTCACTTTTAATTCTCCCTTGTTCAGCTTGTGACAAAATTTATTTAAAAAACGTATTTCAAAACTTTGATATATTTCCCACTGACTTACATTTAGACTTAGCCAAGGCAGAGCTCCGCCCTTCAAGACATCTCTTAACAAAATTTAATCTTTTAGTTTTCATTCATGTCCACCACAAAAATATGTCTACAGTGGTGTATAAGATCCACTAGATGTAAATTGTCTGATGGAAAACTTTTGATTGGAATGTTAGACCACATAATATCACTGTTTGAATACAGGTTGTTGTGAATGCATGAACTACTGAAATTTTTTGATCCACGGTAAAACACTTACATTAGTAAGCATACTGTTTTCAACATTAAAATTTTTTGATTTAAACTATTAAATTTTTGTTCCATTTTTTCCTCTATGGCCTTCTGTGCAACTAACTCCTCATTTTTCAAAACAATAAATTTATTTTCTAATACATTAGATTTTCATTCACACTTTTTATCCATCTTTTAATCCATTTGACAACCCATTTTTTAGCTCCAAAACCTGATTACTAAGTTGGTCTATTTGGTATTGTAACCTGCCCATTTTATCATTGTTTTCAGTTTGTATTTCCATTAACTGATCAGTAACTGCACTCAATTTTTTGAAAATCAGCTGCATAACATCAGTTTTAACTGTTTCTTTGCTGTCTACACTTTCACTTGGTTCAAACATGTCTATGTCACATCCTACAGCTTTCACTTAATCACCACTACCCTCGTCTCTATTCATTTTCCTAGCTATCACATGAGTCCACCAGAAATATTAATTTCACAGATAGTCTGTACTTGCCTTTTTTCTTATTTATGTCCCTCATCGTAGATGTGAAGTCCTCTTTCAGTTCATCCAATCCGCCATTGTTGATATTATCTCGTCACTGCTGGTACGACTTTGTTGGGCAGTTCTCGGGTCTTCGTTTGTTGAGTGATTGAAGTTCATTTACATAAACAATACAAATACACAAATTAAAAATCCATTCTTCTTCTACAGCAGACGAGACTTTCTTTATCTGTCAACAGATCATGGCTGACGCCCGCACTTGTAATCTTACCCTCCCACACATCACTATTAAATTTTTCTTAGTGTCATCATTAGTTTCAAAAACTTTAAGAAGCATAACATTTGGCAAAGAAAAACTGTTTACTTATCTTCATTTTCTCTTCTTGTTGACGGTTCCAAGCCTTGCATCTAGGGGTATAGTCTTGCGGCTGAATTTTTGGTTTAACGTTGTGGGTTCCTGTTGACTAAATAACTGACGAAGATTTGTCTGTATATTTCTTGAATTTTACTCTTTGTCCCATTATTAAATATCACACCATTTTTACAATTTCCACTCATTTGTCCAAATTAAATTGTTAATGTTGATCTTATAAATACGTCTGTCTCCATCACAGGCATACCCACTACTACTAACACTGCGGTACTCACAATATTCCAAACAGTTTACAAAGCAAAAGAGTTTACAAACTTTCTTGACAAAAGAAAAGATAACATTATTTTATAAATGAATCCAGAAATAAATTTAATAATTAAAATTAATAATATGAATTTTAAGTACACCACACCAGAAATTTCATAATTTCAAATATTTTTAAAAGATGAGTAATTTTAACTGTATCTACAGAGTAGAAACAAATTAATTTCTTTTTGTACATTTTAGCCTGAAATATAATGCATCATATACAAAATCAAACGAAATTATTTCAGTGAAACAGCCGACAATGTTCACCTATACCAGATTCGGGCTTAATACTGGTATAGGCTACTTCTATATAAAAAAAAGGTTAGGTTAGAAAAGGTGTCCCATTACAGTGCTGATTACTGTCGCAGGAGTGACGCTGCTGCTGAACCACCCATGCCACCAGGGGAATGGTGGCTGCAGCCACCTGTGCCTCATGAGGGGATGGAAGTAGGTGATGTTTGTGAAACAGCAGTATCCGAGATTTCAACATTGAGCACAATTCAAAATCTGGGTCTGCATCCTGAAGTAACTTGGAAAGATTAAGGGATCCTTTTATGAATAGCGCACAGGAGCTGGGGCGGAAACAAAATCTTTCTTAGAAAGAAACAATTTTAAGGTTGAGTAGTTTCTCATTGGCATATTACATGAAATGAGTGCTCAATAAAAATCAGTAGCAAACATTCCAGAAAAAATTATATATAAATATATGAAGATGGTACCTGTTCTTTCAGACATGTCTGAAAGAACAGCTACCATCTTCATATAGTTAAGGATAACCGTCGGTTGACCTTCTTCTTCTTCTTCTTCTTCTTCTTCTTCTGTGCTGGATGCACATGCATTGCTCGATCTCTTACAGGAGTTGGTAAGATTGTCTGCCACGAGTAATGAGTGTAATGGGCAGGGGCAATACCAATGTAGTGTGTGGACACTAAGTTGGGAATGTGGGTCTCACAGGGAGCATGCAAGAGATAAATCCCTGCAGTCGCACTATCATCTGTGCCCTTGGTGGATCAGATGGATAGAGCATCTGCCATGTAAGCAGGAGATCCCAGGTCGGGGCAAACATTTTCAGATGTCCCCGTTGATGTATATCAGCGCCTGTTGACAGCTTAGGGTTTTGATTTAATTATCATTTCATTATATATAAATGGCTATTTCATGATGAAACCTACCCAAGAACTTCATAAATCCACAAAGTGTACGTAGCTGTAAAAAATTGAAATGAGTGGCCTGTTAATATCGGGTGTATACACCCAGACAATCAAGAAATATGGGGGGAAAAAAAAAATCAGGAATTTTTTAGGAAACTGGGAATTTTACATTTAATTTTCAGTTAAATTTTTCTTTATTGGTAAAAACCAATACTTCAACACTACCTGAGAATAATACTATAGCAATAAAACCTAAGAGAGTAACACAAAAATAAAACTTTAGTTCCAAAGAAAATGTGCCATTTATGATAAGAAAACACTGTGCACACAAAAGCCTCTGCTGACAGCAAACTGTCTCAGACTTCATGGTGAAGATTACACAAAACTTAGTAACAGCAAACTGCTTGCAGTGAGATTGACATCACACCTGTTTACATGTCTAACAGGTCAGGGGAACATATTGTGAATGGTGTTTGAGAAGCAGTACTTCTGAAGTAATTCCCTTTTATGCAAGAGGAATTATGTGGCATGTGAGAATGTACAACGAATTTCTTAAATCAGTGTGTTTGACTCTCATTCGTGACTTTGAGGACCACTCACTCAGAAAAAATTGGGATGCGTAAGGCCAGAATTTACGCCATTACTGAAATTTTACTAGCACTTTTGTGTTTGATATATACTAAAGAATAACACATGCTAAAAAGATGAAGCTTCAAGGTTATTCATTCATTTCAGTTCTTGCTTAGATTATACATTCTGCATTGTTTTTGCAGAATTTTTAGTTACCCTTCAAAAAAGTGCTTCAGAAGCTACTGTGCTGTATTGGGTGGAATTCGTATTTTTTCTTTGGAATATGAAAATATGCAAAGTACATGTTGTCGTGCATCAAAGATCATGCCAGAAAGTTTTTTTAATGGATTTAGTTTTCTAAAGTGCAAAGAAGTTCTATGCCAGTGTGTAAAATAAATGATTGATACTTTTTACAACTCAGAGGGAAACTATATCATTTAGTATAGAAAAAAATGTACTTTCATCCTGGGTATTGTGTACTTTCATTTGGGAAAAAGTGTATTTTTAACTGGACTGGGAAATCGAGGAAAATCTGACTCTTGTCTGCATATACTCCCTGTAATCCATACTGCTTCCCTGCTGATTTCATTGATGTAGTCAGTTTTTATTGATCACACCATGTTTTAAAAAATGGTTAAAATGGCTCTGAGCACTATGGGACTCAACTGCTGTGGTCATTAGTCCCCTAGAACTTAGAACTACTTAAACCTAACTAACCTAAGGGCATCACACACATCCATGCCCGAGGCAGGATTTGAACCTGCGACCGTAGCAGTTGCACACACCACGTTTTAAATGACTAATTGTATGGATAATAAAATTGCAGTACAGCAAAATGCAGTTAAAATATAGCAATGAGAATATTGCAGTACCTCATGGTAAAACTTTGCTGGCTTTAAGACACATCGTTGCTTGTATGCTAATGTCTAAATTGTGCCAAATATGTGTAGTCAATGGTTGTACATTGAAGTCAATAGTACCTCCTAATTAGTTAGCTCATACAGCTAATCTGAAGCATTCCCACATAACACGAAATTTAATAAGCTTCTATTCTCTTACCTGTATGCAGTAAAGTTCCATAGAAGTTTACACTAAAGGCAAAGACCTTCTGAAAAGACCTTGTAATACTTATCAGTTTTCAAAAATACTGTTCTTGCTATTTGCATTTTATATTCATGCCATTTCAGCTGTTGGTTTTTTTGTTATCCAGATAGCAAAACTTGCATACCTTCTCATTTCCTAATCTAATTCCTTTGGTATGGACCAATTTAGACTACATTCCATTATCCTTGAACCTCTTACCTCTTCAAAGAGCAGTTGAATGTAATGGATAGAGTCTTCCATAGTTGTTTGCTGTCCGACTTCATTAAAACGTCATTCGCAAGCCTCAGTTTTTTGCTCCAGAGTTCACTTTCCAGAATTCTCCCTGGCTTACTTTACAGCTTATTCAATGTATGGGCTGAATATCGAGGTTAGGCCACAACCCCCTCAATCCCTTCCGGATCACTGCTTCCACTTTTAATGTCAGTGGACTCTAAAAACTAAATTCCAATTTCTCTAAAAGCTAAAACATTGTGTTCCTTACATTTTATCCTGGTTATCCTCAGTTTCAGAAAGTGTGATAAGCACTGTGAGAAGCTACAGATGCTATGAACATAGATTTAATAGTTGCCTCATGTTCCTTTAATTCTCTGAAGCCCAAAATGATCTTCCCTGAGATCAGCTTCATCTAGTTTCCCTATCCTTCTGTAAATGTTAGTATTTTGCAACCAAGACTCATTAAACAGATAGTTGAGCAATGACACTTGTTAGCATGTGTCTTCTACAGAACTGGAATAATTAAATTCTTCTCAAAGTCTGATAGTATTAAACATATGTTGCATATCAGGTTGAATAGTTCTTCACGGTTGCCTCTTGCTATAGTCGAGGCAGTATAAGTAGATCCGTGACAGTTTGCAGTATTACGGTAAACTTAAGTGATAATGGCTGCAAAACAGTAGCAGCCTACAGAGCTGACATCACAGAGGTAAGCATGTACAAAATCGTTAAGTGTCCCGAGTATTTTGCATGTCTCAAAGCTTCTCGAATAAAGCTATCAAGCTTCTGATGGCTATATCCGCCATGTTGTGACTCACAGACATTTGTTGAAACACTCAAGAAAATTAAAATAGGCCAGAATGACGTAACGGTTAGTCTGGATGTGGTGCCACTTTTTATGAGGGGACCAGTACAAGACACACAACAATTTCCGTCTGGAACTGTCAAGTTATTTAGTCATGTTCTAATGACAAAGTACATCTTGTACCACAATGAATATTATGAAATAATGGATGACACAGCAATGGGCTGACCACTGTCTCCTACAGACCCAAATTTCTTCATGGAGCACTTTGAGGCACAGGCTCTAAGCACTGCAGTGTTGCATCCATCTTGCTTCATAAGGTACATAAATTACATCTTCCTGATATTGCCTCATGGTGAAGATACACTGCACCAATTGATGTAAAGAAAGAAATTGAAAGATGATAATTTGGAAGACCATGCAACCTTCCCATTCCCCATATTGTAGACCTATTTTAGCTATCACAAAGCCTGATAGTAGCATCAGGCTTTCGCGTGATTTCTGTAGTATAAACGAATCTTGTCAGGACATGCCTTGGCACCCTCCAAGAACAATTACTGAAATTTCACAATGTTAAATACCCCTCTATAATTTGTTTAAAGGTATTGTATTGGCAAATAGCAATACAATGAGACAATAGGAAGTACACAGCCTTTGTATGTGGTGACAGGAAGTAGGAATATTGTAATACATTTGTTTGCGTGGTCATCTTCCACAGCAGCTGTTAACATCTGTTACTATAGGTTATCCATCTAGAGCTGACTGCAGTCTAATTAAAAAGAATGACACCAGATGCATTTTGCATTTATTTACAAAGCATCTTCCATGGTTAATCTGTAAATTGGATACATATGTTTGTACATTTTTTTATTGTTTTAGGTTAAAAACCGCGTTTTCTTTATAAAGTTGGTCTGCTAGCTACATACAGTGTTTTTATAGTATAATCTGCACCTTCCATTCATGCTAACAGTGGGTGGTGTCAACAGGCTTCATTTCACATCTGCACCTGGCAGTGTGTGTGTGTGTGTGTGTGTGTGTGTGTGTGTGTGTGTGTGTGAGAGAGAGAGAGAGAGAGAGAGAGAGAGAGAGAGAGAGAGAGAGAGAGAGAGAGAGAGAGAGAGAGAGAGAGAAATGGGTGGGGGGGGGGGGGGGGGAGAATAAGTGAAATTGTCAAAGTGGGGTTGGTGGGAGGGGGCGGAGCAAAGACAGGGATGGGCCTGGACAGTGATTATAGGACAGAATCTGGGAGGAAATTGCAGTGGTAAATGGAGCCTGTGGTCATATGTGTACTTTTTATGTTACATTAAGTGGTCAATTAGTTTAAAGAGTGTGTGGTTTGCCCTGTTGATCTGATCATTCATGATTTGTTTCTTTTCTGTTATAGTTTTTTGGATGGTAGTTTTCTTGTAAGGTGAGGAGATGTTTTTTGTTGTTGTTTATCCTTATGATTTCCATGTCTGTGTATCTGGTTGTAATTTTATGTTGGTGTTGGTGTAGGTGCTCTACAAAAGTTGAATCATTTGTCCTATACTTCCATGCCCATACATGTTCATTGTATCTGGTGTCAAATGTCCTCCTGATTTGACATATGTATCTTCCATCACATGTATTGCATTTCAGTTGGTGTATTCCTGATTTACAATGTAGATCAGTGTTTCCTATTGTTTTTGGGAGGTATTTCTGATTTGAGTTGTTGGTTTGGTGTGCTATTTTTATCGTTGTTTTTTGGAAATATTGGATACTCTCTGTGTGTATTTGTGGTTGTACGTCATTGTGCACAATTTTTACTTTATGTTCACACTTTGTGTCGTTTCTATTCTTGTATTTTGTGTATTTGTTTGTGAGCAAAATAGACAGTTTAATTTCTAGGACATCACTATAAAGATTCAAAACAACCAACACACATTTGCCATTTACCGAAAACAGACAAAATTATACATGAGACATCACAACACCCCAATTCTCAAAAGCAGGCAGCCTTGGATACACACTCCACAGACAAAACACAGCACCATTAGATACAGACAATTACATAAAAAAAATGAATACTGTAATACAAATAGCCACAAACAATGGATGCAAAGAGAACTTAGTAACAAAGCTGAACAAGAAAATCAAGAAACAGAAAAGAACAAACACACAACTGTCACCAACACAAGCACAAAATCACACACAAACAAGTACACAAAATACAAAAATAGAAACAACACAAAGTGTGAAAGAAACAGAAAGTAAAATATAGTACACAATGACATACAACCATAAATACACACACCGAACATCCAATATTTTCAAAAAACAAGACATAAAAATAGCACACCAAACCAACAACTCAGTTCAGAAATACTTCCCAAAAATTATAGGAAAAACTGATCTATATCAGAAATAAAGAATACACCAACTAAAATGCAATACATATGATGGAAGATACATACATCATATCAGGAGGACACTTGACAACAGATACAAAGACCATGTAAGAGCATGGAAGTATAGGACAAATCATTCAACTTTTGCAGAACACCAACATCAACATCAACATCAACATAAAATTACAACCAGAGATACAGACATGGAAATCATAACGATAAACAACTACAATAAACACCACCTCACCTTACAAGAAAACTACTACATCCAAAAAACCATAACAGAAAAGAAACAACTCATAAATGATCAGATCAACAGGGCAAACCACACTCTCTTTAAACAAATTGATAACTTAATATAATGTGACTTCTGAAATTTTCCTGGCGTTTGTGTGTGGCTCTACAGTAGTTGCGTACTCACCTGATGATGGCCGGACGTCTCTGGCCCGAAATATCATGGCAGAATGTCGACGGGATCCGGCTGCATACCCGGAAATTCTCTCTCTCTCTCTCACTCTCTCACTCTCTCACTCTCTCACTCTCTCACTCTCTGTCAACACCAACCACTGAAACACTTATAAGTAGCTTGCAAACCATCTTTTTAAAGAAAACACTGTTTTTAACCTAAAAAAATAAAAAATGTACAAATGTATGTATCAAATTTACTGAATAACCACAGAAGATGCATTGCAAATAGAAGCAAAACACGTCTGGTGTAATTCTTTTTAATTAGATTGCAGTCAGCTCAATATGGATAATGTATAGTAACAGATATGAATTTTGTGTTTCTCCATTTGGCTTGAACATGAGTGTGGGTGATTTCATTTCCACATTGGACAAAGTTTTAGAACCAGAACTCCTCAGTAGAGTCACTCCCTATGTTGATGACCTGTTAATAGCTACACCCACATGGGAAGAATGTGTGAGGCTTTTGACACAGGTGTTGTACCAATTTACAGAATATGGGTCACAGTTAATTTAATAAAGTCAGAGTCTGGAAAAGAAAAGATCAAATTCCTGGGTCATATTATTTTGTCACGGGGTATGATACTTGATCCAGGAAAACTTGATGTGATCAAACCTTTTCCACCACCACAGAATAAAAAACAACTCACGGCATATTTGGGTATGGTTTCATTTTTAGGCTATTTACTCCAGATCAGTTATTGAATAGAGATGCATTGTTAAACATTTTGAGTTAAAACTATCCGTAGATATAGACCAAACAATATAAAGCAGACTTTGTCTGCACATAGTAAGGCTTCCTTTATATTGTCATACTACATGTTTGGTTGAGTGAAAGTGAAGTTAACAGTGAGAGTGTACAATGTGGAAAACCAAACGACTTTGTCAATAAGGTAAAACATGGAATATTTCAGCAGCAGTTAAGTAAAAGATCATATGCGAAATTGCTCACGAAAAATCATCCACTGCTAAGCTGCTCTACTGAGACAATATCGACATGTGTTAGCAAAAAAGACATAATAAATAGTGCCAAAGAAGACTTCGCTTACTGCAAAGGTAGGCAGAAAACAGGTAATCTTGGAACAGCAAGTACCGGTAAAATTGAACTGTATGCTGACAGCCAAGGACGAAATATAGCCACTGAATTTCAGCGTACAGGTAGTCAGAACTTTAATTTTGACTGTACAATAAAACCAGGAGCAAAATTCAGTGCTGCTATGTCATTGAGCAAAAAGGACTTTTCCATCTTCCTGGCGGGATCCAATGATATAGCTAAGAACGAAAAAAGTGATCTCTTAATCTCGCTAAAAAGAAAACTATATGAGAGGAACAAATATTATTGTTTTTCCAGTGCCACACCGTTACGACTTGATTACCTGTGTAAATAAAGAAATTGAAACTGCAAATAAAGAGATGCAAAATATTTGCAAGCGGTTTGAAAATCTAACATTTGTGAACATCAGCAATTTAGGGAAAAGATTTCACACAACACATGGTTCCCATCTAAATGTACTCGGAAAAAACGTAATAGTAACAATAATTTTAGAACTTGTAAATGAAATCTCAAATGTGCAGTGTGATGGTAGAAAAGTCATACCTCTCATGGACAAGAAGTGTGTGTTACCTGTAGACTCCAATGCGAAATCTGCTGTCAGTGAAGCTACACCTCTCCAAGACAAATGTGAAATTTTATTAATGCAAGTGAACACTCCAAATGTTAATAATCACAGAAAGGCACAGCAGTTGTGGAGCAACAAACACCAGAAATAAGTGAAACAGCAGCAGCACCATCATTATCAGCAGAAGTAGCAACAGCAGCAGAACCAACAACGACTGGAGCAGCAACACAGCAATGCTTAAGGAGGAGCCAAAGGAAAAATACATCTGTGTCATTCAGTGATAATTTTTTATGGTTTCAAGCCAAGAAAAAAATAAAAATGTGAAAAACCAGCCTGCTAACTCACAGATAAGTCACAATAACATCCTATTTTTAAACATTCAGGGTCTTGAAAATAAAGTTGAAATTCTGGAGGAGTCATTGCCACAGAATAAGTATTCTTTCTTATGTCTGTCAGAACATTGGCTTAAACCAGAACAAATACAATACTATGTGCTAGAAGGTTATAAACATGGAAACAGTTTTTGCAGATCTCAGTACCGTAATGGTGTAACAGAGTGTAGAGAACTAGATCTTAGTTGGGCATGTGTAGAGAAACACTTTGAAATTACTGGGATCATATGTGATATAATGAAATAGGCAGCACAACTTCCATCATGTAAATTCAGAAACAAAAAGCCTACAAGCATGCTTGGATAATGCTTTTGTCAACTGTGCTCGTGATATGTACTCCACCAAGGTAAAGGAATTTGTTTTCTCTGACCATTCCATGTTAACAGTAGAGTTAAGACATTTTATAATAGGGGATGAGAGCAAGGGTGCACAAAAATTAACAAAACCTAATACCCTAATATTAACAAAACACAATCTCATAAAACTAACACACCAGCTGAGCATATCAAACTGGGACAAATTATTTCAAAACTGTGATTTCAGTGCCCAAACAGTTTATGAAACATTCCACAATTACTTAACAGGTATTTTAAAAGCCCATCTTTTTCAAAAGAAATACCATAAAACAAGAAAGAGTAAATTTTGGTACACCAAAGAACTGGAGAATCTAAAAAATAAGCTACTGCTCCTGAAGCGCCTTGCCAAAGTAAACAATTCTAATGAAATTAAGGATCTCGAAAAATCACTAAGAAACTGTATAAGAAAGAGTTGCAATTGGCAAAACAATGATATGACACAAATTTCATAAAAAATAGTAAAAACCAATGCAAAACAGCCTGGTCAGTAATTAATACTGTTAAAGGTGAAGTCAGAAACTTCGACAAGACAGTCCCAATACCAGCAGATACATTCAATAAATATTTTGTAAGCTGTGCTGATGGTATCAAAAAGCTGATCAATAAACCCAATGTAACATGTATAGATTATCTTAAGAGAGCAAACCTAAATCATAATAGGGCCAGATCATCATTGAAACACTTCAAAGAGGTACGCCAACATGAAGTTCTTAAAATAGTCAAAGAAATGAAAAATTCATACAGTACAGATATTTTTAATATGTCAAACAATCTATTGAAAGAAATCATACATTACATTGCAGCACCATTAACATATTCTATAAACCTGTCTCATAGAAGGGTTTTTTTCCTGATCCTCTCAAACTAGCCAAGGTAACTCCAGTCTTTAAGAAGGGTGTCAAATCAGATCCTGCAAACTACAGACCAATTTCACTAATTCCAGTACTAGGAAAAGTCTTTGAAGGTGTAATATATAAGCAGATGTACGATTACCTAGAACTAAATGGTATGTTAAGTGCATCACAGTTGGTTGCAGAAAAGGAAGGTCAGCTACACATGCCATAGAGCTCTTAGCCAGAGACATTCTAGCAGCATTTGAGGACCATGTGCACACACAGGTAACCTTATGTGATCTGAGCAAAGCTTTTGACTGTGTTGACCACTCACTTCTGCTCTCTAAACTTGAGTACTATGGAATATGGGATAAAAGTTTAAAACTCATCAAATCATACCTCAATAAAAGGAAACAGGTGGTGAGTTTAGGAGGCCATCTGTCAAACATACTCAAGGTTCAACACGGAGTGCCACAGGGATCTAAATTGGGACCACTTCTTTTCCTTGTACACATAAATGACTTACCAGGAAATATAGATGTAAAGACATATGTATGCAGATGACACAACTTTTCTATCTGTAAACTATGTACTTGATAACCTTGTAAGTGATATGAAATTGGCAAAAGAAAATGCAACATCATGGTTTAATGACAATGGTCTGCTATTAAATGAGGAAAAGACCCAGAATATGTGGTTCAGTCTATCAAAGACTACAAAAATAGAAAAACAAAAGGCAAAGTTTTTAGGTATCGTACTTGACAACAGTCTAACATGGAACTCTCATGTTGATCACATAGTGGTTAGGTTGTCAAGAGTTACATATTTGTTTAAGAGACTGATGTGTTGTGCATTTGAGTACGTAAGGACAGCATACTTTGCCTTTTTTCAATCTGTTTTAAGGTATGGGTTAATACTCTGGGGAAACAGCAGAAAAATAAATGAAATTATGGTGATCCAGAAGAAAGCAATCAGAGTAATGGCTAAGGTAGATAATAGAGCACATTGTAAACCATTGTTCATTAAATACAGAATTTTAACAGTTATTAATTTATATATTCTTGACAGTGTTAACTACATACTTGATGAACTACCTAATTTAAGAGTAACAAATGAAAGGCATGACTACTATACAAGAACGTGTACTTCTCTGCTGTTGCCACAAAATAGATTAGCTAAAACTAACAATAGTCATAAGTATATGGCAATTAAAATATATAACAAATTGTCTAAAAATGGGTCAATCAAGCCTGACAAATTATTTAAAGACAATGTTCATAACTTATTGTTAACTAATCCATTCTATTCATTAGAAGAATTTTTAGAAATGCCCAAAATCAACTTAAATATGTAAAAATTTATTTTGTAAAATTAATAGGTTAAGTGAACTGACAAAGTCTATAGCATGTAATAATGCTGAATGACCAATAAAGAATCTGAATCTGAATCTTCTTCACAGGGGCTTGGAGCATGCTTATTTCAGATCACTGATAGTGGTGATGAACCGACACCCAAGATGATAAGCTTTGCTAGTAGAACATTTTCTGAATCCAAGCAGTCAGATTCCATCATGGAGTCAAGGCTTTCAGAGATATATGGGCATTTAAGAAATTTGGGTACTACTTATGGGGCAAGCACATCAAAGTCAACTGTGACCATCAAGCTCTTTCTTTTCTGTTCACATGCAAATTATTACATCAAAGATTAGCTGTACTTGTAGTTTAGTTTTGAAATCATATACAGCATGGATAAACAAAAGATAATTGCAGACACCTTGTCATGGTTACCTGAAGGGCTTGATGAATTCTTAGAATTCACAGAACAGAATTCTGAAACTAGGTTTCTACTAACACAGGACAGGACAAAACAACCGTATTATGTAAAGATGGGTAAGAGTTTGGAGCAATTGCAAGAGGGAGAACAGTGATGGAGAAAAGTATGTTTGGGGGGAGGGGGGGGGGGGGGAGAGGTGCAGCAAAGCACTTAAACAAGCCCAAGTTGATTTAACTACATCATATAGTGCCCAAAAAACCTTTAGAATTAGTGTCATCAGACGCTGCCAAACCCTATCTGCAAAAGGAAGGAAAGTGTCAAACATGGTATTGTCTTGCATGATATTTTCACAAAATATGTTGAGTTGTATGCAGTGTGGTTTGTGACTGCTGGTTCTATTATTAAGAGGATTACAGCAGATTACATCCTGACAGTGGGGAAGCCACAGATATTGTTAATGGACAATGCATTGTTCTTCATAGACAAAAGACTGAAGGAATTTACCATAGCAAACGAGATAAAACATATATTAGTATCCAGATTTTACCCTGAGACAAGCCCAATAGAAAGGATATTCCAAGAACTTAACAGATTTATTCATACCTATAAACCTCAGAAGCACATGAAATGAGTTGAGTTTGTCTCACCATTTCAGCAAATCATTAATGACTTACTACACACTTCAACTGGTTTCACACATACTGAATTATTGTTTAAAAGGAGAGAAACTGAATTGTTGTTTAAAAGGAGAGAAGTCATCGAGGGGGAAAAACCGTTGCCCAAAATACCTAGGGGAGAGGTGTCACTTGAAGAAAGAGTATGCTAGGCTTTGATTAATCTGGAGGAAAAGGTTGAACAGAGGAAAAGAGTCATATGACAAAAGATTAGGGTGCACTGCACAGTTTCAAGTTCGACAAGATGTGTGACTCTTCAAGCTTTCCCGGCAGATGTGTCGTAAAAAGTCTTCACGGGTTTGCCGCTGGATCACATTGTGCAAATTCCACAATATTTCCTCAGAGCAACTGTCCGACAGTTCGACACGGGAAGTTGAACCACCTGAAGATGGCAGACAGTTGCTCCGAGGAAATATTGTGGAATTTGCACGACGTGATCCGGCGGCAAATCCGTGAAGACTATTTACAGGACAAGAGGTATTACCGTGAATGCACCCTAAATCTAATTTTAATTTTATTTATTTATATGTTTCTTAAGGGGAACAAGGTAAGTTACGGTAATTAAAGATTCTGTTTAATGTCAAAAGACTACACGATGCCTGAGAATCAAACACTATCACAGTGATGACAATTTACTCTATAATACATTCATTTCTCAAATACAGTGTGACAATGCACTCGAGATGCAAACAAGTGAAGGTCAAACCCCTCGTGAATGCCGTTCTCAAACACAGTACGAGTCGGTCGATGTTCGTAAGCAGCTGGAAATCACCCTGACTACTGTCAAACAATTGGCAGCTGCTGTGAATCAGTACGTCGTTAGAGCTCCCAGAAGCCATGTACCTGTGATACCTGTACCAGAGCTCTGTCAAGTACTGTGCTCTTCTGTGGATCCCATCTCCTCTGGAGAAGGCACAGGATCTGTCATTACCCATCCATGTGACTACGAGGCATCCCGTACAGGGTCGACGGAGATCACGGAGAACTCGGTGTCGTACCGATTCCCCGACCGACAAGTTCGAGGAGCTGTCTTTCACTGAAACTGAGCCAGTGGGTCTTACTACACACGTTTTGGGGAGACGTGTTTCGTCCTAAAAGGCAAATGCAAAAGGTTATGGGTCTATTAATCATTGACAGTTCACACACATGGCAAAAGATGGTACCTCTTAGGGAAATGGCAGCAAGGAACAGTAAAGGACAGGGAAGGACAGAAGGTGCACTCAGTATGTATGCCTTGGAGTCTCATTGAACAAACTGAAGAGGCTATTATGGCAGCCATTGAGGGAACAGGGTGCAACCAGCAGCAGATTGTGGCACCTGTTGCCTGGGCTCCGAGGTCATTCTCGGGTCATTCCAGTGATTGCCAGAGAAGACTGAGAAGACCAGCCGTGCTTATGGAGTTTCAGTGGAGCTCACATTGTGTGTCCAGAACATATTGTGGCCCAGTGATTCTTAGTCGAGTGGAACGACTGAACCAGAGACTGTGACAAGCTAGGCTGCGACTTCGTGGACTTGCACTGTAGGGTCCCCTAAGTAGGTTAGGTGTGTACTACGTATGAGAGACTACACAGGTATCTAACTGTGTGTGGGCTGCACACGAGGGTTGTTTTAGATTAGGCACCTCTCCACCCAATGTGGATAATGTCAGCTGTAGGAAACCCAGAAGTATCAGTGTAAGACTGAAAGAAATGCCTTCCACAGTTGAAAGTATTAGAATCCTAGTAGTTAACTGCTGAAGCATTCACAATACGGTGCCAGAGTCTGAAGTGCACAGGAAAAGCAGTGAAGCTCATTGATAGCAG
Organism: Schistocerca serialis cubense; assembly: GCF_023864345.2. Lineage (NCBI taxonomy): Eukaryota > Metazoa > Arthropoda > Insecta > Orthoptera > Acrididae > Schistocerca > Schistocerca serialis. Next base: position 834,798,234 of record NC_064642.1, on the reverse strand, counting down.
TAAGATTTTTGGGGGAAATTTAAATGCATATGAAAGGATATACAAATGGGAAATTGGGGTGGTGTATTTGTCACAGTATGATAGAAACTCTTTGGGCAAGACTTAGTATCAAGTATCAGGGGTGGGCATAAAATGATAATTGGATCCTTTTATCACCCACCAGACTCATCTCCTGATGTAACCAAAAACTTTAGAGAAAGCCTCAGTTCACTTGTATTTAAGTTCCCCAATTATACTGTAAACATTGCTGAAGACTTTAATCGAGAGGCAACTAAAAAGTAAAATTATAATTTTGTTAATGATGTGTGTGATAAGACATCCTGCAAAACTTTACGAAATGCCTTCTCTGAAAACTACTTAGACCAGATAGTTAGAAACCCCATTCACGATGGAAATACATTAGATCTAATGGCAATAAATAGACCTGACCTCTTCGAGAATGTCCACGTTGAAACTGGTATCGATGACCGTGATGCAGTTGTGACAGAAATGTTTACCACAGTACAAAGAAACACCGAAACAAGCCAAAAGATATATAGTTCAGTAAGCTAGATAAAAAATCAGTAATGTCATGTCTCAGTGAGGAACTTGAAACTTTCAGTACAATGCAGGACCATGTAGAGGAACTCTGGTTCAAGTTTAAAATAATAGTTGACCATGCACTGATAGATATGTACCATGTAGAACAGTTAATAATGGGAGGGAATCTCCATAGTATACAGCCATTGTAAAGAAACTTCCAAAAAAATAGAGATAACTGCATAATAGATGTAAAACAAAGTGTAGGGCTAGAGATAGAGAGACACTGAATGAAACACATTTGGCTGTCAAGAGAGCAATGTGTGATGCCTTCAATGACTACTGTAGCAGAATACTGTCAAGTGATCTTTTGCAGAACCCAAAGATTCTGGTCATATTTAAAGGCTGTTGGTGTCAATGTCCGCACGAATGAGAGAGAAACTGAAATTGAGGGTAGCAAAGCAAAAGCTGAAATGCTTAACTTCATTTTCAAATGTTCCTTTACACAGGAAAATTCAGGAGAATTCCTCCAATTTAATCCTCGTACCACCAAAAAATCGAATGAAACAAGTATTAGTGTCAGTGGTGTTGAGAAACAACTGAAATTATTAAAACTGAATGAAGTTCCAGGGTCGAGTGGAATCCTTGTCACTTTCTACATTGAATTTGTGGCTGAGTTAGCCCCTCTTTTAGCTATAATCTATTGTAGATCCCTCAAACAAAAAACCATGCCCAGTTCTTGAAGAAAAGCACAGGTCACATCTGAGTACATGAAGGGTAGTAGAAGTGATCCACAAAACTTCTGTCCAATATCCTTGACGCTGATTTGTTGTAGGATCTTGGAACAAATTCTGAGCTCAGACATAATGTAGCGGCACCACCATTTAGGATAGGGAAAGTTAGTTCTGTGCGATATTCCGAGCACAAGTTACAGTCAGGTGCAGCCCGGATTGCAGTGAGTTACGCATACCAGTAGTTGCAAGGCAAATAGAGGCCACAGGAGCGTAGAACTGCCGGTGAGGGTGCACACAGCAGTTTCCACGGTGCAAGTCACAGGCATAAGGGTGCCACTGACCAACCTAAGTGTTATGCATACGTGATGCAAAGCAGCACGCTTGGCAAAACAGAGGCGCACCGGTAAGTATTAATAGGTGTCGATCTCTAACGAGATTCATTCAAGTGTGGCATCTCTCCTGGATGGCGGGCATGTCACACCACCGGCTACACACAATAGCAGATGGGGTACCAACATCCCAGTCCACAGTGGGTTGTTGGTTCGACCCTCTGAGGCCGACGCGGGGCCACAGCTAGCCAGCGGTGGGCCACTCTCCGGCTCACTAAAGTGGGCAGTCGTCTTGGCTCCCAACACATAGCGGAGACTTCCCGAGGTGAGGGCTGCAGATTCAGACGCCAGATAGCGGGTGCTCGTTGCTGCCGTGATCGCAGCTACGCCAGTGAGGAAGAAGCATTGCGGGGTCGGCCTACGGCTCCCGGCGAAGCAGCACTGAGACAACAAGGACGGTGTCCACTGAGTCGGTTGCTGGTGCAGCCATCCTGACATCCTGCTCCCAGCAGAGCAACACTGAGACAATGAGGACGCTAGTTGCTCAGTCGTGTGCTGGCGCAGCCATCCTGACGTCATCAGAACTCAGTGGGCCGGCCAAGGCCAGCACGACACAGTGTTGCATTGCACAGTCCACTGGGGTGCCTCCTCAGGATTGCAGAGCTCTGTGATGCAGACCAAGAGGAATGAGAGCACTGTTGCTAAAAAACAATAAATCACTTAGAAAGTTCTCGCCGAGTTTTAATAAAGCACCTCCTGGCACCCATCTACTACATTTAGCATCTTCCCGCCACAATAATGAGGTAGCTTGAACATAATGACCTCCTCAATGCCAACTATCATGGATTTCAAACACGTTGATCATGTGAAGCCCAACTTGCACTTTTTCACATGACATACTGAAAGCTTTGGATTAATCAACCAGGTAGATGCAGCATTTCTTGATTTTCTAAAAGCATTTCACTCAATACCACACCTACACTTATTGTCAGGAGTATGGTCATATGGGGAATCATGCGAAATTTGTAGCTGGATTGAGGAGTTTTTGATAGGGAGGACACGGCATGTTATCTTCGATGCAGAGTCATTGTCAGATGTAGTATAACTTTGAGTGTGCCCCAGGTAAGTTTGTTGGGACCTTTGCTGTTCATGTTGTATATTAATGACGTTGTAGACAATATTAATAGTAAAATCAGGCTTTTTTCATATGATGCACTTATCTATAACAATGCACTATCTGAGAGAAGCTGCGTAAATATTCAGTCAGCTCTTGATAAGATTTCAACATGGTGCAAAGATTGGTAACTTGCTCTAAATGTTCAGAAATTAAAAATTGTACACTTCACAAAATGAAAAACATAGTATCCTATGACCATAATATCAGCGAGTCACTGTTGTAATCAGCCAACTCATACGAATACCTGGGTGTAACACTTTGTAGGGGTATGAAATGGAATTATCACACAGGTTCAGTCATGGGTAAAGGAGGTGATAGACTTTTCTTTGTTCATCGAATACTGGGGAAGAGCAATCAGTATACAAAAGAGATTGCTTACAAATCACTTGTACGACTGATCCTAGAATATTGCTCAAGTGTGTGTGACGCGTACCATACAGGACTAACAAGGGATGTTAAACGTGTATAGAGAAGGGTGGCACGAGTAGTCACAGATTTGTTTAATCCATGGGAGAGTGTCATGCAGATACTGAAGGAACTGAACTTAAAAACTCTTTATGATAGATTTAAACTATCCTGATAAAGTCTGTTAACAAAGTTCCAACAATTGGTTTTAAATGATTACTCTGGGAATATACTACAACTCCATATCTATTGTTCACTTAGGGGTTGTGAAAATAAGATTAGAATAATTACTGTACACACAGAGGCACCTAACCTATCATTCTTCCCACGCTCGATATGTGAATGGAACAGAAAGAAACACTAACAACTGTACAATGGGACGTACCCTCTGCCATGCACCTCATAATAGTTTGCAGAATATAGATGCAGATGTAGATGTAGCATTAGAGAGGGAGAGGACACACAGGTGTATTAGGAGTTAACACATCAGTGCATGTACAGAAATAGTTCAGTCCATCACGCTGCTTTGCATGCTGAACACAACGCAAACTTGGCATCTGGCCGCCAAATAACCTGTAGTCTGGAGGTTTCAGTATGAAGTAATTACTATTAAAGTGAAGGAGTCTACACTGTAAGAATAAAACTAATACAGTAAGGAGGTCCAAAACAATAGAAAATTTACAGAGGAAGAAAGAATAACTAACTCCAGGAACCTATCTACAAACTACACTACTATTCACAGTATTGACAAATTTACATGGTAGTTGTATTCACAATGAATAAAACACTATAAGGAAAGTATCTATATACAGCAAAGGAAAGAATAATTCCAGGACTGTGGTCACATTCTGAACAAACTACGAAAGATAATAAGTTTGTGCCCACCTACAACAACAATTATTACTTGCAGGTACAATCATAGTAAGATTATGAAAGGGCTGAAAAGTTAAGTAAAACTGATGGTCATGCTCTGAATATTTGCACCCTTATAAAAGGAAGATTGTTTTTGAGAAATGAAAAGGAGCTGATAAATTACACATACACTTACTTAAAGTAAAAAGATGTGTGTGTGAGAAGAAAAATAATACATTAGTTACATGTGGCAGCTACGTTCTTAGTTTATACATTATTATTAACTTTCTTTTCCAGCTAAAGGCAGGAAGGTGGATTTAGGTAGCCAGTAACAAAGAAAACAGATCATACCACAGTGTGAGTGAGAGAATATGTGTGTGTGTGTGTGTGTGTGTGTGTGTGTGTGTGTGTGTGTGTGTGTGTGGGTGTGTGTGTGTGTGTGTGAGAGAGAGAGAGAGAGAGAGAGAGAGAGAGAGAGAGAGAGAGAGAGTGAGAAATAGGGGAGGAGGGAGGGGCAGAGGGATTAGCAGAGGGAGGGGGAGAGGGGGATAGAGGGAGGGGGAGGGGAAGAGGGGGATAGGGAGAGAGGGAGAGAGAGGGGGAGAGAGGGGGAGAGGGGGGGGAGGGGGGGAGAGGGGGGGAGAGAGAGAGGGGGGAGAGAGAAAGGGGGGAGAGAGAGAGGGGAAAGAGAGAGGGGGAAAGAGAGGGGGGAAAGAGAGGGGGGAGAGAGAGGGGGAGAGAGAGGGGGGAGAGAGAGGGGGGGAGAGAGAGAGGGGGAGAGAGAGAGGGGGAGAGAGGGGGGAGAGAGGGGTAGAGAGGGGGGAGAGAGGGGGGAGAGGGGTAGAGAGGGGGAGAGGGGCAGAGAGGTGGGGAGAGGGGCAGAGAGGGGGGGAGAGGGGCAGAGAGGGGGGAGCGGAGGGGTAGAGAGGGGGGAGAGGAGGGGTAGAGAGGGGGGAGAGGCAGAGAGGGGGGAGAGGCAGAGAGGGGGGAGAGGCAGAGAGGGGGGAGAGGCAGAGAGGGGGGAGAGGCAGAGAGGGGGGAGAGGCAGAGAGGGGGGAGAGGCAGAGAGGGGGGAGAGGCAGAGAGGGGGGAGAGGCAGAGAGGGGGGAGAGGCAGAGAGGGGGGAGAGGCAGAGAGGGTGGAGAGGCAGAGAGGGGGGAGAGGCAGAGAGGGTGGAGAGGCAGAGAGGGGGGAGAGGCAGAGAGGGGGAGGGGGATATGGAGAGGGAGAGAGGGGGAGGGGGGTATGGAGAGGGATAGAGGGGGATAGGGAGTGAGGGGGAGGGGGAGGGGGGAGGGGGAGGGGGTAGGGGGAGGGGAGAGCGAGAGAGAGGGGGGAGAGGGGGGAGATTGAGAGAGAGAGAGAGAGAGAGAGAGAGAGAGAGAGAGAGAGAGAGAGAGAGAGAGAGAGAGAGAGAGAGAGATTGTATAAACAATGAGAGCTTCACCTAGGTGTACCAACAATGTAGGAGAAGACAGATTGGTACTTGCCATACAAAATATACAGAATACACATAAAATTAAAGACAGGTCCAATTAAAAGATATTTAGGTAAAGCTTTCAGCCACAGCCTTTCTTCAATGAAAGAGAGAGACATGCACCATTCACACACATAAAGTAAGCACACCTCACACAAACACGACCACCAACTTCTGTGTCTCGGGTCGTAATGCAACTATCACGTGGGATGCAAGCAGTAGTCTGGAAGGGGTGGGGAAGGGGAAGGGAGGAGGGGAAAAAAAGAGCAAAAAGGGAGAGGATTGGGAAAGATAAGTGGATGCATTGGCAGAGAGCTGCAAATAAACTAGATGGGAGATGAGAATGGGGAGGACATGATAAGACAGAGAGGGTGGTAACTGTTGTGTGGAGACTCTGGGTTGAGGCCAGAATAATTACAGGAGTGGAGAATGTGTTGTAAGGATAGCTCCCATCTGCACAGTTCAGAAAAGCTGGTCTTTGGGGCGAGGATCCAGATAGCTTGGGTAGTAGGAAATCCTGCTTGATGTGCCACAGGGTAATTCCCTTTGCTGTTGGACAAAGTTTGGCAGTGGCCATTCATCCTGGTGGACAGCTGGTTGGTAATCATATCAATATAAAAAGCTGTGCAACGATTACAGTAGAGCCGGTAAATTACATGGCTGCTTTCACAGGTGCCCCAGTCTCTGATGGGGTAGGATAAACCTGTGACAGGACAGGAATAGGTAGTGTTGCGAGAGTGGATTGGGCAAGTTTTGCACATCATCATGGATCTTCCACAGGAATATGATCCATGTGGCAGGTGGCTGGGATTGGGAGTGGCATAGGGATGGACTAGGATGTTATGGAAGTTGGGTGGGTGATGGAACACCACTCTACAAGGGGTGGGAAGTATCTCAGATAGGATGTCCCCCATTTCTGGGTATCATGATAGGTAATCAAAGCCCTGACTAAGGATGTGATTCAGTTGTTCTGGTCCAGGTTGATACTGGGTGATGAAAGGGACAATCTTTTCTGACTGATCCTTGGGGGTGTGGGAGGATTGGGAGTGTGAGGGGAATTGGCATGGGAGTTCTGCTTGTGGACTGGGTTTGGGTAATAGTGCCTGTCTGTGAAGGCCTTGTGAGACCCTCATCATAATGAGCAAGGGAGTTTTTGTCAATGCAGATACACAGTCACCTGGTGGCCAGGTTGTATGGGAGGGATTTTTTGGTGTCAAAATACATGTCCTGTTGGTGGTTGGTGGGTTTAATTGGACAGAGGTGCAGATGGAGCCATTAGAGAAGAGGAGGTCAACATCTAGGAAGGTGGCACACTGTGTTGAGGAGGACCATGGGAAGTGGATGGGAGAGAAGGTGTTGAGGTTACGAAGGAACGAAGATAGGGTGTCTTGACCATGAGTCCAGATTGTGAAGGTATCATCAATGAATCTGAATTAGACAAGGGGTTCGGTCTTTTGGGATGCTAAGAAGGTCTCCTCTAGATGGTCCATAAAAATGTTGGCATAGAAGTGCACCTTGCGAATGTCCATGGCTGCACCACAGATTTGTTTTATATACTTCCTGCAAATGAGAAGTAGCTGTTGGTTACAATAACATTAGTAAGGTGTATCAGGGATGAGGTAGTGAGTTTGGAGTCCGAAGGACATTGGGAAAGGTAGTCTTGAAAAGTGGTAAGTCAGTGGGAATGAGGGATGCTGGTACATAGGGAGGTGGTGTCAACACCAATGAGTAGGAATCAAGGAGGTAAAGGGGTGGGGATGGTGGAAAGTTGGTGAAGGAAGTGGTTGGCATCCTTGGTGTGGGAGGCTAGATTATGGGCAATTGGTTGGAGGTGTTGGTCAATGAGGGCAGAAATTCTTGCAGGGGGTCACAATAACCAGTCACATTGGGGTATCCAGGTTTGTGGATTTTGAGGAGTATGTAGAAGGTGAGAGTGTAGGGTGTCACAGGGGTGAGGCTGAAAATGGATTCAGGGGATATGTTCTGGAAAAGGCCTCAGGTTTTAAGCAGGGATTGGAGTTTGGTTGGACTACTTGGAAGCGATCAGTCTGCCAGGTAGTCCCTCCGATTCTTAACAACAGTGGTGGAACCTTTGTCTACGGGTAGGATGATTAGGTCAGGATATATTTTGCTATGTACGGCTGTTCATTCTTCTACTAAAAGATTGGTGTTCTAAGGAAGGAACCTGGAGAAGAATAGTGAGGCTACACTGTAGGTAAGGAATTCCTGGAAGGTGACTAGTGGATGGTTAGGTCGCGGGGGGGGGGGGGGGGGGGGGGGGGGAGATCCCAGTTTTGAATAGTGGTATGAACTGGAAGAAGCAGGGTTCATTGTTGGAATTAGGGTGGTTTTGGTTGGAGGAATTGGTGGCAAAGAAGTGCTTCCATTGCAGGGTTTGGGAGAAGGAGAGTAGTTGTTTGATGAGTCCAGCACGGTTAAATTTGGGTGTAGAGCTAAAGGTGAGACCTTTGGAAGGGACTGAACCTTGTGTGGAGATGAGGGTTTTGGTGGGACAGTTAACACCAGTGTTATGGGAATGTTTTGGATCTGGATTTAGTGGAGAGTTGGCAGGGAGTTTTGGGGGATGTGGCAAGTTGAAAAGGTCAACAAGGCAGGGTTTAGCTGCTATGAGGGGTGGATGAGGAGGAACACTGTGGGTACAATAGGGGTTGGATAGTGGTACCCCAATGCAGTAATAGGATATCAGCAGGTTGGATAACTTCTGGAGGTGGCATCTGGAATGCTCCTCCAGGTGCTGGAGAGCAAGGGGGTCCGAGATGTGATGTATTGAGTAGGGATTGCAGAGTAGTAGTACCTTGCAGAGGGAGCAGAGGTGGTTCTTGGATGCCTATGCCTTGGAGATGTTTTGTGGTACCATGTTTGTGTGAGCCAAGCATTGGCAAAATATGATAAGATGTAGATCATTGTTAAAGGAGGGGTGGAATCCAGAGAAACGAATCTTTACAATTATGCCATTTGGGGGGATTCCATGGTTTAGGCAGAGTTTGAGAAACAGGGTGTAGGACTGGGATACTTTTCTGAATTGGTACAAAAAGATGGAGGAAGAGTCCATTGTGGTAGGAAATGGAAATGATGCAGAAACGAGCAAAATAATGTTGATGGTCACGAGAGGAGCCGGATAAGCGCAAAGAGGCATACAGGTGCTTAAAAAACACCCACAGATAGGCAGAAATATGGTTTCACATATACACAGTAAACATTGCAGCTCAACATCACATGATTTAACCTAAACATACATAAGCCTATATTTGTGTCACTGACACATCAGTTACATATAGAGTATAATTTATTCATATTCACATCTAGATTCGCTATATTATTTATGATGTGCAGAAAACAGCATTTCAGTACTACTATGTGTCCTTTAAGATTTTACTTTTGCCTTTATGACCCATATTGCAACATCTTATGACATTTTAAATACACAGTACTTGACATTTTATTTGACCTTTCAAAGTCTGTCTGTTACAGGTTTGTCACGAACAGGTAATCTCTGAGTTCAAGTAATAGTAATATCTTACATAATGTAATGATTAAAATTGGTTTTTCAGTTTCAGGGTTGAAAGGACAATGAACATGTATACAGTTTGATGATATGTATAAACTGCTGTCCACACATTTTGGCTGGCCAGAGTGGCCGAGCGGTTAAGGGTGCTACAGTCTGGAACCGCACGACCGCTACGGTCGCAGGTTCGAATCCTGCCTCGGGCATGGATGTGTGTGATGTCCTTAGGTTAGTTAGGTTTAAGTAGTTCTAAGTTCTAGGGGACTTATGACCACAGCAGTTGAGTCCCATAGTGCTCAGAGCCATTTGAACCATTTTTTTGTCCACACATTTTGTCTGAATTGTGCACCTGGAAATCTAGATTGCAAGCAAAAGAGAAGGAATTTTTATTACACATTAACCGACACAAGCAGACATAGCTGTGCTTAGCGCTGCCTCTCAAGTCTACTGGGAAAGCATCTACTGATCCACAAGGAATGGTGACAGGGAGTGGAAAGAAATCCTCTTTTTTTAATCTTTTGCTGAAGCCCATGATCTGCAGACCATAGAATAATTAACTAAACTCTTTGTGCACCCTTCTTTCTATCTCTGTGAAACTACTTACTTAGTGTTTGCAGAATTCTGACAGTGCAATGTCATATATGTTACCAATATGACTTGTTTGGAAGTGCTATAATGAGTATAATTCAGTGTACCTAACTTACATCCATATCTTCACTTGTTGTATAATATCCTTAAATATATCACTACGAAGGTTGTACTAAGAAAATATTGTAGAAGAACGTTCAGGTAAGTCATGATCCAGTGTAAATGCATCATGAATACTCATATGTGGTGCTAATATCAGTAGCATACACTTTTTAATACACACATCAAAAAAAGTTTTGCATCACCTCGGTTCCGAGAGTGCCGGAACCTGTATGGAAAATTGGAATAGAGATCAACATAAATTTCATTTCTGTCCTTTTTATTGCTCATGAAAACCACACATTACATGTTGTACCACCATACAGAGAGACCTTCAGAGGTGGTGGTCCAGATTTCTGTACACACTGGTACCTCTAATACCCAGTAGCACATCCTCTTGCATTGATGCATGCCTGTATTCGTCATGGCAAACTATCCACAAGTTCATCAAGGCACTGTTGGTGCAGATTGTGCAACTCCTCAGTGGTGATTCGGTGTAGATATGTCAGAGTGGTCGGTGGGTCACATTGTCCATAAACAACCCTTTTCAATCTATCAAAGGCATGTTCGATAGTGTTCATGTCTGGAGAACATGCTGGCCACTCTAGTCGTGAAGGAAGTCATCCCTGAAGATGAATGCCTCGCCAATATGGTTGCACTATTGGTCAGAGTATGGCATTCAAGTATCATACGGCCATTATGGTGCATTCCATGACCACCAGCAGCCTACATCGGCCCCACATAATGCTACCCCAAAACAGCAGCAAACCTCCACCTTGCTGCACTCACTGGACACTGTCTAAGGCATTCATCCTGACTGGGTTGTCTCCAAACACATCTCCGACAATTTTCTGGTTGAAGGCATATGCGACACTCATCGGTGAAGAGAACGTGATGCCAATCCTCAGTGGTCCATTCGACATGTTGTTGGGCCATCTGTATTGAGCTGCATGGTGCCGTGGTTGCAAAGATGGACCTTGCCATGGATGTCAGGCGTGAAGTTGCGCATCATGCAGCCTATTGCGCACAGTTTGAGTCATAGTATGACGTCCTGTGGCTGCATGGAAAGCATTATTCAACATTGTGGTGTTGCTCTGAGCCATAATCCATTAGTAGCAGTCATCCACTGCAGTAGTAGCCCTAGTGTGGCCTGAGTGAGGCATGTCATCGACAGTTCCTGTCTCCCCGTATCTCCTCCATGTCTGAACAACGTTGCTTTGGTTCACTCGGAGACATCTGGACACTTCCCTTGTTGAGAGCCCTTCCTGGCACAGAGTAACAATGCGGACGTGATCGAACCGTGGTATTGACCGTCTAGGCACGGTTGCTCATTCGTGGTTACACCTTTGGGCGGGTTTAGTGACATCTCTCAACAATCAAAGGGACTGTGTCTGTGATACCACATCCCCAGTGAACGTCTATCTTCAGGAGTTCTGGGAACTCGGGCGATGCAAAACTTTCTTTGATGTGCGTATATGGTCTGATCCCATTTTGCCTTGGTAGTACTAGATGGCAGTGACTGTTCATCCTGGTGGACAGAAGTAAAGTAGATCACCCTGTGGCACACCATACAGCTGAACATCACACACTTGACTTCAATGGTCGGTTCACTACCCGAGCCACCTGGATCCCTCCCTCACCACCAGCATTTCTCAACTATGCAGGTGGGAGCTATCCTTACAACACATTCTCCACTCCTGTAATTATTCCGGCCTCAACCTTCAGCCTCTACACAACAGTTTCCACCCCTCTGTCCTATCATCTCCTCCCCATTCTCATCTCCCATCCAGTTTATTTGCAGTCGTCTGCCAATTTAACTACCAATCTTTCCCCAATACTCTCCTTTTTTGCTTCTTTTTTCTGCACCACCCTGCCCCACAACCTCCTGATGCTGTTCCTGTTGGCAGTCTACTCCCTGCACACTCCACCAGACAGCATTTGTCTCTCCCCCCACCTGTACACTACTATTCCTTCCCCTTCCCTGCCCCTTCCATCCAATACAAAAGTAGCATTCCAGCCTGAAATGCAGGAGTTGGTGGTCATGTGTGCATTAGGTATGGTTTCTTGTGTATGTGATTGGCGGGTGTCTTTCTTTTACTGATGAAGACTGTGGTCTAAAGCTGTTCTTAAGTGTCTTTGAATTGTATTTGTCTTAACTTGATGTGTCTTCTTTACAGTAAGTAACAAACTGTCTCTTCCTAAATTGTTGATATTCCTACCCGAAGTTTCCACTGTTCGATTTTTGCTGAAAGGCTATCTTCCATCCTACAACCCTGTGATGTTTTCCTTTGTCACTATTGCCTACAGCATTACTCTTCACAGTGTCCATTATTTCTCTTCTTTCGTTGTTTATTCACCACCTGCCATACCACATCTACTTCCAAGCCACACTGTATCGATGATCATCTGCACACAACATAGACTTCTTGACTGGGCAGATTGTTGATGCTGCATCTAATGCTCCAGATTCTTTCCTCCAATAGTTATAATTATATTTATTCCTACTGATCCCACTTCATTCCTCATCCTGATGTTCTTTAGTGTTTTGTTTTCCACACCTGCCCGAGCCACCGAATTTTTGATCCTCAACCTAACTCATCCCTCCTCTGTCTCTCCTCACTTATTGCAACACACACGCACTCCCATACCTCATTGTTCCTTTTCACCTATGTTTCTGTATGTTTTTAATGTATTTATCCATGTTTTAATGTGGTTTCACTTGGTTTTACGTATTTTTTGATATTTTTGCATTATGTGATCAAAAGTATCTGGACACCCCCAAAAACATATGTTTTTCATATTAGGTGCATTTTGCTGCCACCTACTGCCAGGTACTCCATATCAGCAACCTCAGTAGTCATTAGACATCATGAGAGAGCAGAATGAGCCACTCCGCAGAGCTCACAGATTTCGAACGTGGTCAAGTGATTGGGTGTCACTTGTGTCATACGTCTGTACACGAGGTTTCCACACTCCTAAACTCGTGTGACAGTGAAGTGGAAATGTGAAGGAACCCGTACAGCATAAAAGCATACAGGCTGACCTCGTCTGTTGACTGACAGAGACCACAGACAGTTGAAGAGGGTTGTAGGCAGACATCTATCCACACCATCACACAGGAATTCCAAACTGCATCAGGATCCACTGCAAGCACTATAATAGTTAGGCAGGAGGTGAGAAAACTTGGGTTTCATGGTTCAATGGCTCTCATAAGCAACACATCACACCGGTAAATGTCAGACGATGCCTTACTCGGTGTAAGGAGTGTAAATACTGGACGACTGATCAGTGGAGAAACATTGTGTGGAGTGATAAATCAGGGTACACAATGTGATGGCAGGGTGTGGGTATGGTGAATGCCTGGTGAACTTGATCTGCATGCATGTGTGGTTCCAACAGTAAAATTTGGAGGCAGTGGTATTATGGTGTGGTCATGTTTTTCATGGAGGGGGCTTGCACCCCTTGTTGTTTTGTATGGCACCATCACAGCACAGGCCTGCATTGATGTTTTAAGAACCTTCTTGGTTCCCACTGTTGAAGAGCAATTCAGTGATGGTGATTGCATCTTTCAACATGATAGAGCACCTGTTCATAATATATGACCTGTGGTGGTGTGGTTACGCAACAATAACACCCCTGTAATGGACTCGCCTGCACGGAGTCCTGACCTGAATCCTACAGAACACCTTTGGGATGTTTTGAAACACTGACTTAATGCGAGGCCTCACCTCAGTGCAGCACTCTGTGAAGAATGGGCTGACATTCCCCAAGAAACCTTCCAGCCCCTGACTGAACATATGCCTGCGAGAGTGGAAGCTGTCATCAAGGCCAACACCACATTGAATTCCAGCATTACCAATGGAGGGTATCATGAACTTATAAGTCATTTTCAGCTAGGTGCCTGGAAACTTTTGATCACATGTATTGATAAAACAAATATCAAGATGAGCTATTCCATTTTCAATGTGTGTTATAGTGAGTGAGGGTGCAGGTGCTTACAATGAGCCAAATGTTTTTGGTTCATTTGTAGTGGTGAGAAATGCTAGACTTCGCTCCATTTGTTGACTTAACCTGAAACTTGGTGAGACCCTGACATGATGCTGAATGTACAGGATGGCTTTGGACACTGAAAATATGGTGCACAGCATGGTTCCAGTGCCAAAGATCAGAAACGATGGGCCTTTCCATTGCAGCATCAGAAACTCTCAATCACACACTCACCTATACACTGAATCCTATGGAGCAGCTCTATGGACATTTTGCCGATGTGAAATTCATTGTTATCCAAAACCTGTGAAAACAACCTATACCGCCTAGCCATGTTGCACCAATGGACTTACAAGGTGTGCATGCAATACACATTGCTTAACGTGTGTGATCATAGCCCTGCAAGAGGTGTGTAGCAGTTACTTCACAACAGTGGAGCTACTGACTAATTTTGAACATGCCCTTTGTCATGGCATGGACTTGGAAAATTAAAATCTCAGAATATGTAGATAAAACTGTAAAATAAGAGAGAGCTGGCATGTTTAGGATATACATTAAAATAAGTTTGATCATTAGTAAAGATATTTTAAAGCCCAGTCAGGCCAAAGATGCAATATAAGTTATGACTGCAAATACATTTTAATATGTTATGATTGTATGTATAAAGGGCACTACTACTGTATAGTGTTGTCCAGTAAGTGTGGATCCTGCCAGTACACAGTAGGGGGCACTTGTATTGGGACTTATGCTGCTTTACCTATACCGGTATTTGTTTTATTTTTCTCTGTTTATTTTTATCCATTAATTTACCTAAATAGTTTACAGCAAAGATTAAAACATGGTATGCCCAAAGCAATCAAAGCTGTGGAGATAGCAAAAAAAAGATGAAGAACAGTCATTTTCTTATGTTTGTAAAAAATTCCTATCGGAGAGTTCATTGATCTTGTACTGTCTGTCTTTTTCCGTCCGTGACAGCAAGAGGACATGAATTTCTGTTTAGTTCACTAATAATGTGAAATATATTAAATCTTACAGTAATAAGCCAATTTCACAAATTAGTTTTCTGTTTCACCTGATCTATCTATCTGTGTCACCAGTACCTGTGATACTTCGGAGAAGCAAGAAATTTAAGCAGAGCAGGCTGAAAGCTAACATTATTTTCAAAGCAGGAGAGGAAGTAAATAACTTCAAGGCTAGAAGAAATACCATTTAATACTCTAACACTATGTGTTACAGATTTTTTGTGTACATGAAAAATCATACACCTAACTGTCTGGAGTGTGTGTCCCTATGTATAAACTAGCAGAGACAGATGCTCCCAAGCGAACTCACTATTGTTGCACCATGTGTGTGGTGCCAGCAAATTTCCATAATAATTATTATTCTTAAAATTATTAATTAGTTAGTAGAAGAAGCAGAATCAGAACAAGGCACTAGTGATGTGGAGCCTGCGCATTCAGAAATAGAAGGTGATGTGGAAGAATTGGGCATGGTTGAAGACATTGCTGAAGGAGGGGCAACAAACAAGTGAATGATGAGATTCAAATGCTGTAGACATAGATACATAGCAAAAATGGAATGATATGGCAATCAATGTAAAAACCACCAAACAGGCATCGGAAACAGGATATTTTGTCTAAAGCTAACATTCTCCCAATGACTTCCAATAGTGTCTCTTCAATTGTGAAAACTTTCATATTGTTCATTGCACCTAAAGTAGTGGACAAAGTTGTAAAGCACACAAACCAAAAAGCAGAGACATTTTATAGTTACAGAATGCAAATAATCATTCTAACATCATATAAGCACATCCCAAGAAGTAAAACAGAAATGTTTGGTTTCATAGGGCTCTTTGCAACTATGGGAGCTCCAAAAGAGAGCCACTTTATATGTTATGGTACACGAGCACCAAGTTGCAAAGCAACATGTTACCAGCTTCATTTCTGGGAAATAGGTTCCCTGAATTTCATCGTTACATCAGATTCAATGACATGACCATAAGAGAGGAGCAGATACAAATGGACAATTTTTGTGCATTTATAGAATCATTTCCAACTTCTGCATGGGCACCTTGTGTCCACTGTTATGCAAGTAGTCATTTGACAGTGGATGATCAACTGGTAGCTTTGTGGGAAATGTCTGTTTTAGAGTCTACATGAAGTCCAAACCAGCAAGATATGGCACGAAAATCTGGGCCCTCTGTGACACTTTAAATTTCAGGCATGTGTAGGAAAAGAAGGAACTGGTTACAGTATTACAATGGACAATTTTTCTATGATAGTTCCACTTGCACTGGACCTCTTGAAACAAGGACTAACTTTGACTGGCACTGTTAGGAAAAACAAGCCTAAATCATATCTGAACTTCTACCAGTACCTCCAACCACAGCTTTCACCTACTAGGACATGCTGAAAAGTAATTCCTACCATTTCTTATGTTAAAACTCTTAAAGCTTTTTAAGTAAACCAAATGTTACTAACATTCTACATCTTTATTCTTCATGTCTATATATGTGCAGCCGTCACCAGCACCACTAGAAGGCTCCAAACTTTAGTGCATAATTTAAATAGTTCAGGCATACATGGAGCACTCTCCCCTTCTGCAAGTCAGTGCCAGACCATACACAAGCACTGCGACATTGCAACAATCTGACACCTTGGTTTCACTGTCATCAGTCATCCTCCAAACAATCCCAACTTAACCCCATATTTCCAAACCTTGGAGACACCTTCAAGGACTTTACTGTGATTGTGACGAAGCTGTGCAATCAGAAGTGATGTTTGAAACTGTCAACAAAGTCAAACATTCCACAGTGGCAGTATCAATAAACTGGGGTCTCACAAGGAGAGATGTGTTCATCACAGGGTGACCACATTGAGAAATAAATAAGTAGACATGAAGAACGAAGATCCAGATTGTTAATAACATTTGTTTTATTTAAAAATCTTTAATAATTTTCACATAAAAAATTTTAAGGCATTGCTTTTCAGCATGCCCTCATGTTTGCATTCAATGAAAATTTAACTCTAGTATCAAATGTCCCTAAAAAGAACAAGGCAGTAATTCTTTTGAGTTTTAGTGATGATGACAATTGTAACACAGAAAAGGAGTGGAAACCCGATATTATTCTACACTACAACAGAACCAAATGTTCTGTTGATACAATGGACAAATTGATAAAAGAGTATTCTCGCAATAGGACTACCGAGCAATGGCCACTGGTGCTATTCTTGAACGTAACTGATACAGCAGCCATATATGCCTATGTTACTTGGAAGACAATCCTGACTGGAAGGCTCTTGTACTTGACAGAAGGAGAAAACCTTTTGTTAGATCTCAGAGAAGCACTTATGAAGCCACACATAAAGCAAAGAATGCAGAAGCTGAATGGGATGCCAAAATACAAGGACAGTGATGAAGGAATTATTGTTTGGTGAAGGCGCAAGCCCAGTGATACAGAAATCAAGTTCAATGGAACCTCTGGAAGGGACTACCATTGTTGGATATCCCAAACTGTGTACTAGGAATAAACACTGGAAGTGTAAAGCAAAAACAAAATGTGGCAAGTGCTGCTATTTTCTGTGCAATGAACGTGCAATTATGAAAATGGAAAAAGTATGCAAAAATGGTTTTGATTCAAACTGAAATGTGTGTAATTACCAACAGGCACAATATTCAGAAGAAAAGAATTAATTTACATAATTTGTTACCAACATACTTGAAGTGAAATATTCTCTTATTATATTGTTATTGTAAAGGATTTTTCATTTCCCATTACTGTGTTGTTGTATGTGATTACTTCATTTCTGCACTTGTCTAATTATACATTTTGCTTTGGGATACTCTGGTACTTTCCTTGATATACTGTTTTACTTGTTTTTATCTTTGTATGCAGAGACACTTAAAGTAGTAAAGGAGTTTTGCTATTTGGGGAGGAAAATAACTGATGATGGTCGAAGTAGAGAAGATATAAAATGTAGACTGGCAATGGCAAGGAAAGCGTTTCTGAAGAAGAGAAATTTGTTAACATCGAGTATAGATTTAAGTGTCAAGATGTCGTTTCTGAAAGTATTTGTATGGAGTGTAGCCATGTATGGAAGTGAAACATGGACGATAAATAGTTTGGACAAGAAGAGAATAGAAGCTTTTGAAATGTGGTGCTACAGAAGAATGCTGAAGATTAGATCACATAATTAATGAGGAGGTATTGAATAGAATTGGGGAGAAGAGGAGTTTGTGGCA
This sequence comes from Schistocerca serialis cubense, assembly GCF_023864345.2. Taxonomy (NCBI): domain Eukaryota; kingdom Metazoa; phylum Arthropoda; class Insecta; order Orthoptera; family Acrididae; genus Schistocerca; species Schistocerca serialis. Next base: position 834,780,299 of record NC_064642.1, on the reverse strand, counting down.
CAACTTGACTAGAAGAAGGGATCGGTTGGTAGGACATGTTCTGAGGCATCAAGGGATCACAAATTTAGCATTGGAGGGCAGCGTGGAGGGTAAAAACCGTAGAGGGAGACCAAGAGATGAATACACTAAGCAGATTCAGAAGGATGTGGGTTGCAGTACGTACTGGGAGATGATGAAGCTTGCACAGGATAGGGTAGCATGGAGAGCTGCATCAAACCAGTCTCAGGACTGAAGACCACAACAACAACAACCTGCAGAAAGTTAATACTGACTTTGCGCAGATTTTATCAGTTGCTTGGTGGATCTTGATATCAACAGATTAACATATCATAGGTATACTCAAGAACCCCTATGAAACATGGACCTCACCGAGGTGATGGCTAGTGCACCTCAGCTGTGCTGTAGGTGCGACAACAATGGAAGGAAGACTGACACATGCCTTTTGAAAAAGGGTCAGCAGCAAACTGCTCCTTTCAACTTCAGTTGTGAATTGGAGGCAAAAGGTGTTGTAATCATGCATTATCTGTAAGCACACGAGCCCACTGCGGTACACGGATGCCACTCAGTGTCGAGAAAAGTTCGACCCCAGTGATTCGGATGATCGACAGCTGATGGTAGAAACTATGTGAGCGAGAATTGTACTCAGTTAATCTTGTACACTAAAAGGGCCTCATAAATCCTTCCATGTATGTACATGTACCTGTTTGTCACTTCCATTGTGATCTGCAACTGAACCTGAGGGATTGATAAGAGCAATAGAAACTGGCTTCTTTACATGATTCGTGGAATGGAGTATGATAGTTACACATTCCTGTGTGCAACCTATTCCTAATACAGTGTTTTGCCAGTGTGGTCATTTGTTTTAATAAATGATTAATATTAGCATGAGGTACAAGTCCATCTCTGTTTTACACATCTATTAAGTGGGTCTAGGCACTCAGGAGACAATTCAGTGTCTCTGCTCTTCATAATGTTCACATAAACACATGAAGAAGCAATATAAACAGACTAAAAATGAACTCAGTGTCTCCATTCCCTATTAAAACTGTATCTACCTCCTTAGCCAGACATCCAAATCATTTTGCACTGTCTCTTAACTACAGACATCTAAAAGATCTTAGCTATAGCCCATCACCGTCTTGACCCGTGCACGTGGCTACTCATGTGCCTTGGACAGATGACCTCAAATCCCATTTCACCTCAAATCTGACTGTGAGATTGAAAACAAGTATATTGCAACCCATATTGGCTTAAGATATGGTCTCGTAACATTAGCCAACATAGTCTTGCTGTGTTGGTACTGCAAACAGCTGAAAGCAAGGGAAAACTGCAGCCGTCATAGTTTCTCAAGATGTGCAGTTCTATTGTATGGCCTAACGATGATGGCACCCACCTGAGTTAAATATCCTGGAGGTAAAACAGTACCCCATTTGGATCTCTGGACAGCGCTCTTCTGGAGAATGTGTTATATGGGTCAGAGTGTGGAATGTTAGAACCCTTTACCGTGGAGGTAGAGGAGATAATTAAAAAATGGAAATTGATTGTTTGAAGCTATAATGGGAGTTAGTTAAGTTTGGTGGCAAGAAGAGCAGAACTCTTGTTGGGTGAGCACAGGATGATAGATACAAATTCAAACATGAGCAATGCAAGAGTAAGTTTCATAATGAATAAAAAATAGAAATGCAGGGAAGCTACTCAGTCAACATCTAACATAGTACAAGCTCATATGCTACAAGTCCCACAGGGGAAGAATATATAGAATAAATATTATGACAACATAAAAGAAATTATTCAAGTAGTTGACAGAGAAGAAAACTTAATTGTGATGGGGGACTGGAATTCAGTAATAGGAAAAGAAAGATAAAGAAAAATAGTAGGACAACATGGAATATGGAAAAAGAATGGAAGGAAGAGCCCTGAAAACTTTGCACAGAGCTTAATGTAATCATCACTAACACTTGGTTTAAGACTCATGAAACAATGCTGTATACGTTGATGACACCTGGAGACACTTGTAGGTTTCAGGTAGATTATATATAGTATATGGAAACACAAGATTTTAAACTAGAAAACACGTTCAGGGTAGATGTATAGTCTCACTGTAATTTATTGGTTAAGAACTACACATTGAAACATGTGATATAGAAAAGTAGTTAATTAAGGAGATGGGATCTAGATAAATTGAAAGAAACAGAGATTGTTAAGAACTTGAGAGGTAGTACTAGGCAACAATTGATAGAAATAGTAGAAAAGAATACAACAGAAGATGAATGGGTACTTTTGTGAGATGAAATACTGAAGAGTACAGAGAATCAACTCAGCAAAATGACAAGGTCTAATAGAAATCCTTGTATAAAGTGAGAGGTATTGAATTTAATAGATGAAAGGAGTAAAATCAAAATGAAACGGGCAAAAGAAAGTATAGATGTCTAAAAATGATATTGAGAAAAAGTGCAAAATCAGAAAGGCTAGGAGGATAATGGCTGTAGAAGCATGTATGACTATGGGATGGATAGATGCTGCCTCTAGTAAAAGTAGAGATTTTTGGAGATAAGAGAAATAGATGTACAAATATCAAAAACTCAGATGGTAAGTCAGTCCTAAGCAAAGAAGCATAAGGCTGAAAAGAAATCTTTTATTTTGTGATCAATATCAGTTGAGGTATTACATATCATGCATACTACTTGGTTGATTTTCGTACTTTGCTGAAACAAGCTGCAACCATCTGTCAGAGATGGCTCCAAATTGTAGCATGTAACATGACGGTGTGTAACACAACTGTGTCCGTGCATAAGAAATGGTATGCTGTAATCGAGTTTCTGTCTGCAGACAACTTTGACCACACATGTAGCACGCTCTCCTTCAGCATGATGATACCAGACCAAACAGGATTGATGTGACATCTGCAAAAATCTGATGATTTGGGTTCGCTATCATTGATCATCCTCTATAATGTTCCAACTTTGCTTCGTCCAATTTTCATCTGTTTCCAAAACTTAAAGAACACCTTCAATAACTTCACATTGCTAGTAATGAAGCGATGCAAGCAGAGGTGACGTTGTGCCTCCATCAACAGAGGCAGTCTTTTTATAGTGATGGTATCAACAAACTGGTCTGTTGTTGGGAAAAGTCCTTGTCAGGGTGACTATGTTGAGAGTTTTCTTATAAATGATTTGGAGGCATTATTTTTCAGGAGATCCTCGTATATTTTACAAGTATTTTATTTCATAACCTCAAGCATATTGTTTATAACATATGCTCAAAATTGATTTCCTGTTGAGTAATGCATGTATGAACTTGTTTTACCATGTCGGAGACCATTTTGTAGAGCAGTTTAACACTGAGTTGTTGTGTTAATGTGACTCCTGTTGTTAAGCTCCATTGTTATGTTAATGTTTAGTTCTTCCACTAAGAGCAGCCTGTTTCTTATAATGTTCCTTTAAGGTAGGATCACAAGTAGAAGTCTGGAGACTTTAAATCTGGGGAATGGGGGAACCACAATCATTTGGATCAGGGGTGCTCAGCCTCTTTAGGCTTGAGATCTATTATATGTAATTTAGTCCATTTCAAGATCTACTGACTTAAAAACTGATAAAGGTTTAAGGAACTCTGCTATTACTGGTCCCAAGAATCATCTACCAAGTGACAGGGAAGGAGGAGGGGGAGGGGCAACAACCTCATTAAGAAACCTGGGTCCATCTGGCACTGGATGTTAGTACCCTGTGAGGGCCACTGCCTAGGTTTACAGGTGGAACCTGGCCAACAGTCTTGAACATGGAAGAGGAAGTCAGGTTTAATTCCCAATGGTGGAGAGAGCCTAGTGGAGTGAACCATGAACAAAAAATCAAATTTTGGACTAACGATCCAATTTTATCTTGGAATTTAATTCCTTACTTTGTATGTAATACAATTTCAATTGCAGTATGGAAAGTCTGCAATATCAATGCACTACCCCAGTTAGTAAGCCAAGAGAGAAGTCCACAAGTCCACCATTGCCTTAATACACTGGAATCAAGTATTCTGAGTTGTCTCAACAACTACAATCGCAGCAACCTTGGAATCCTTCTAACATAAAATTCAGTAAGAAATTCATTCCAGGCACTTTAAATGTAAATTCTATACTCAAGATTGATAAACAAAAAGAACTAGACATACTTTTACAGAAAAACAAAATTCAGATTTTAGCAGTTCAAGAAACGATGTTTTTATATGAAAATGCAGTTGACACTTTTAACTACAGAATCTAAAAAGGCAGACCAGCAATCAAAATTATGAATCAGATGCCATTGTTGGATACAGCTCTCTACGTTCATAAAAGTATAATACAAAATGTAACAGAATTTAAATCTGTCTCAGAGAGAGTATCTTTCCTATCAATTAAATGCAAAAACAATACACACACACTTCTTAATTGACATGCTCCAAGAAATGAAGACAATAGGAAAAGTCTACAAAAACAGAGGAATTCTGCAATCTTTTAGAAACTGAAAGATCAAAAATTCCAAAGATGATCATCGTATTTCTGTTAGGCAATGTCAATGCACAAATAGGCAGAGAAAAGAAATTTAGAAATATAGTAGGACAATACCTAGCGCATAGAAGAACCAATGCAGATGGTATGAGGCTAATCAGTTTGTGTCAAATCTCTCACCTGAAACTAATGTCAGCCTTCTTTAGGAAACTGATATCTCCCAAACCAGCATTAGGAAAATTTCAGTTAGGTCATGTGGCTATTGTGCAAAAAAGTGCAATGGAAATTTTGAATGTGAAAGTAATAAGGAATGGTGAATCTGATTCTGATCATTACCTCTCTAAAATTAAAGTCAAACTTGTACCAAATAAAGAACAACGAAAGGCACAAAGGTTAATAAAGTACAGTACAGACAGATTTACTATAACAAAAAGTATCAGTTTAAAACTAAGATGATGAAACTAAAGTAATTAAACATGGCAATTGGCAATAATTATCCAAAGTAATTAGTAATGCTGCACACAAAACATTTGGATCAATAAAAAAATGAAAGGAAAATATGGTGCAATGAAACATGATAAGAAGCCATAGCAGAGAGAGCTAGAAAATGGGGAAAATGGAAGTACTCAAAGAAAATTGAAGATCAGGATCAATTTAAACAACAAAGAAGGAAAAAAGCTAGGTTAATCAGAAATACCAAATGAGCCTTTGAAAACGAGAAACTTTTGGAAATAGACAAAAACTTTTATCAAAGTCACAGGTGTTATTTTTTACAAACTTTTAAGAAAAAATTAACAGGGGGTACCAAACTCCAAATGTATCTTTCAAAATTGGAAACAGCAGAATTTGGTTAAGCAATACTGAAAATTGTGAAATACTAGCAAGATATTTTTATCAGTTTCTGAGCTGTCCTGAACCAAGTCATAAACGGAATTCTCATATGTTATGGAAATTTGGATAAATAATAAAGAAGAAATTTAAGAAATAATTAAACCCCTCATAAACATCAAAGCTGATGGTCAAAGATTCTGTTACAGCTGAACTTCTGAAGCAGCTCTTGTGTAATATAGGAAATGAGCTAAATTTACTCTTTGAAGCAATCTGGAAAACACAAAAAAGAACAGGGGAGTGGAAAGTTGCCCTGATACATCCACTCCACAAAAAATGTAATAAACAGGATGTAAAACATTACAGATGAATCTCTTTACTGCCAGTAGCACATGAAGTATTTTCCACAATTTTATTAAGCTAATAAATGAAAAGTGCTAATTTGCTATTGTTCTACATTATTACTTTTACTGTGTTAACTGGTTTTTAGCTTAAAAGGCCAACATTTACTGGCTATTGTCACCAAAGAAGTTACAATGTTTGTAAATGACATCAATGTTTGTAAATGACATCAAAAAGAAGTTACACATCTAGACTGAAGCAGAAATGTACAGTAGATAACATCTTTGACAATGTGGTGGTAATGCAATGTGAAAAGTTGAAAAGTATGTAAATATACAGGGAGTAAACAGGAAAAATGTTAGCACAAAACTGGAACAGCAATCCTACATAACAGTTTACACTAATAAACAAAACCAATAAAATAAAGTTAGTACTTGACAAGGCTACTTATGGAAGTATAAAACATGGACAGTGATACACATACCAATTAAAAGAAAGAATTACCAATGTAACTACAGAATATACGAGGAACTTCAGCAATATCAACAAGATAAATGATCTATTTGTTTATAGATCGTCCCTTGGAACTGGCCATAGTTTTGTGCTAAGCATGTGGCCAGTCTCAAGTCATTTTATTTTGTATATTTGTCCATATAAATCTCTTTTTCAGTACATATAAAATACACAGTATATTGGATTGAAAACATTTTTATCTAATGGTTTTTCAAGTGTTAAACATATATTATTAAAAAATTTTATAACATATTGGATCTATATAGCTAACAATTAGAAACATTTTAAAAAAATATTGTATATTTATAACTTATTTCTACAATTAAATATACAAATTACACTTTTTCTTGCATAAGATACTGTGAGACTGAATGGCAGCAGTTTTTCAGAAGTTATGTTGCCCAGACTTTTTAAAGCTCTGTAGTTCAGGAAGAGATTTTATATGTCTTGGTAATCTGTTGTATAGCTTTGTTCCTGCATGATATACACCTTTCTGGCATAATGTGGTGTTACAGTGATTTACATGTATGTCACTGTCTGACCTGTTACTGTATTTTATCATGGACACTTTGTTTTGAGGAAAAAGGTTTTCTTTTCTCAATATACTTTTTTTTTTTTTTTTTTTTTACATGGATGGCTACTCCCAGTATATAAATGCAGGGAAGGGGTAGGATCTTCAGATCTTTAAAGAAAGACTTGCATGGTTTTCTGCTGATCACTTGTTTCATTATTCTTATAACTGCCTTTTGTTTCCTGAAAATTGTTATTGCCTGGAGTACATTTTCCCAGAAAATTATATCGTACTTCAGTACTGAATGTACATGAGCAAAGTATATAGTCCTAACTGTATCTGCACTAGTATTGTTGCAAAGAATTCATACTACATAGCTCATTTTTGCTACTTTTGAATTTAGGGATGTGATATGAGTGCTCCAATTAAGAAATTGAGTTTCATTGACACCACTAATGTTTTGGTTATCTATACACATTACGGGTTGTGCCGCATTTTTATTTTGATTGGTGTGAAAATTCATGAGTACCCTTTTTTGGGGATTAACTATTAGCCTGTTTCTGATAAACCATTCAGACACTCCTTTTGTAATATCTTTTGCAGATGCAATAAGATTTTACTCTTTATTCCCTTTAATCAATAGACGCGTGTCATCTGCAAACAGTACTGGTTCAAAATCCCTAACGTGTGATGGGAAATCATTAACGCACACCATAAAAAGAAAGGGACCTAAAATGGAGCCCTGTGGAACACCATGACTTAGTCCACATGGTTCTGAAAGGTGTACCCGGAGTTCATTTCCTTCCTTGTACTTAATTTCAGTTACCTGAGAGCAATATTCCGAATATGATTGAATCCATAGATTTGGTAATTCCGCAGGATTGCCATTAGACCTGTACATCAACTCTGTCAGAATATCAATGCATTCCATTACTGGTATGTTGGAAAACAAACTGCAGACATCAAAGGATACTAATTTATCACTGTGTGAGACAGATATACCTTTTATCTTATTTACAAGGTCACAGAGTTTGAAGTACCATGCTTTGGTTTGAATCTAGTCTTGCACTTAATTCAAGTGTCCAGTTTACTGGCTAATTTTTAAAATGGAGTAGTGAATGATGACAGAACTGGATGAATAGGAACACCGTGTTTAAGTAATTTAGGAAGCCCGTATGTTCTAGGAGGCACCGGGTTCATATTAGTTAACAGTTTTCCTTCAAAATCAGAGAATGTGTTTTTGCATGAATTGATTGAATAATTTAGCAGGGTCTTTAGGAAGGATTTGGAAGCATGTGATAATCAGGAAATCATTAGCTTTGATGAGAGGTATAACTTAGGACAAAATCCTGCACTTGAACTTCCGTACAATCAAAGACGAGATGGAACTTCAAACAGAGATTTATTAATTCTCCACATTCGTAGCTGCGTACAAGCGTTACTGTAACAACAAGAGTCACATAATCCCAACAAAAAAAGAGAAATAGGTAGTTGCTCTGCTATTCTAAGAGCAAAAGTGGCACGTCACTGCACGTGAATCACCGTGCCCCTAGCGGCGGAAATGCTTGGCAAAAGGATGGCATTCTTCTGTCTTCATTTCAGACTCGCAGGCGAACTTTGACGCGAGTGACTATCGCATGTGCTGACTGCGATGTCAGTGTGTAGTAGTCGTCACAACTTTATCCTCATGGTCATATTTCTTCAAAAGTATGACACTGTTGCCTTTACCAGATTTTGTGGCAGTTATATCTTGTTGATGTAATTTCTGCTTTATGGTTTTGAGAGAGTGAAAATCAAGTCTGTGGGATCTTACACTCAACTTGACTCTAGGTTCTTTCTTTAGTGCATTAGCAACTGAATATTTTGCACTGGAGTCTTTCATTAGACCATATTGAATATCTTCCTTAAAATCCAGTTGTTTTTCCTATGAAGGATGGGAAGGAGCACATTTAAAACCATTCTCGAGCACTTAATGTTCATTTGGCATCAGAAGCAAAGCTGATAGATTAATTACACATTGAAGTAACTTATGTTTGCAATTTGCAGTTAGAGGTGACTTACATTACCAGTCATAGATAATTTGTTTTGTCACAAAAATACATAATGAATAAAGCAGAATAGAAACAACATTAGACAGTCATTCAGGTGAATATCAAGGTGGTTTTAGGAAGGGAAGGTCATGCTTAGAACAAATACTTAATCTCAAGTCAGTTATTCACCACAGATTACTTAACTCAAAGATCTTTGTAATTATGTTTGTGGATTTCAAATAGGCTCTTGATTCTGTTGACTGAGAAACTACAGATAAAATAATTTGAGAATCTGGCATAAAGTCTAAACTGGCAAACCTGATCTGTTATATACTTACATTCACAGTCTGTAAAGTAAAATTTATGGGACAAAATTCACAGTCTTTCAAAGTAACAACAGATGTACAGTAAGGTGGTGGCTTACACCCAGTTCTTTTTAATAGTGCGCTAGAGAAAACAGTGATAATTTGAAATGAAAAACTTATTGAACCTTTCACTGGTAAGTTACGAAGAGGTAGCAAAAAGATCAAAATCAACTGTCTTGCATTTGCAGATGATTTTGCTATACTTTCTGAAAATGTGGCAACTACTATAACACAAATAAATCTGCTGGAAGAAACAGCCAGCAGAACTGGCATAAGAATTTCTGCAGAAAAACAAAATTGTTAACAAATTTTAAGGATGCTATAAAATTCGTGAAAACAATATTGGCCAAATAGAGAGGGTAAAAAATTCAAATATCTAGGGGAATATTCCAAGAAAATGCTTTAGAAAAATATGCAATATAGGAAAGGTTGCATAAAGTGGGGAGAGCATATGGTTTCACCAAAGACCTCTACAATAAAGAGTTCCTATCCAAAAATGCAAAAATAAGGCATTACAACCCAGTAGTGAAGCCAGAATGCCTATATGCAAGTGAATGCCTTACATCAAACTGACCTTAAGATAAATTAGTATTATTAGAAGGCAAATTATAATGAAAATATTAGGATCACTAAACACAGTACAAGGTTGGAAATTATGAAGTAATGCTGAAATATATCAAAATATAGAAAATATTTAAAATATAATGAGAGAAAGACGACTCATGTTTTTTGGACATTTATTTTAAATGCAAGATAGTAGATTAACTAATAATCTTTTCAAATATTTGTGGGATAAAAAGTCCATAACAGTCTGGGAAAATGAAGTAAATATACCAACACTTTCGTTTGGTAAGTTATAGCATCTTTAACAGAAGACATAAAAAACAGAGAACCCTTTTCAGAAAAAGTATTGAAAATGGAAGGATCCCAAGGCAGGGTAGCTAAGAACACTGGTTCAAACTGTTCTGAAGACAGAAAGAAGAAACAAAGTGAATAGATGAAAGCACACTCGAAGAAAGGAAAAAAAAGTTTAAGGGCAAAACAACACTGTAGCCAAAATTAACCATTTTAATTACACAAAATACATAAAAGGTAATTTCTTCTCCATCAAAAGTTGTACACCTACTACTCAATTTTCAAGATATTACAGATGTAATGCAGCTCTCCATGCTACTCTATCCTGTACAAGCTTTTTCATCTCCCAGTACCTACTGCAACCTACATCCTTCTGAATCTGCTTAGTGTATTCATCTCTTGGTCTCCCTCTACAATTTTTACCCTCCACGCTGCTCTCCAATACTAAAGTGGTGATCCCTTGATGCCTCAGAACATGTCCTATCAACCGATTCCTTCTACTGGTCAAGTTGTGCCACAAACTTCTCTTCTCCCCAATCCTATTCAATACTTCCTCATTAGTTATGTGATCTACCCATCTAATCTTCAGCATTATTCTGTAGCACCACATTTCGAAAGCTTCTATTCTCTTCTTGTCCAAACTATTTATTGTCCATGTTTTACTTCCATACATGGCTCCACTCTATACAAATACTTTCAGAAATGACTTCCTGACACTTAAATCTATACTCAATGTTCAATTTCTCTACTTCAGAAACGGTCTCTTTGCCATTGCCAGCCTACATTTTATATCCTCTCTACTTCGACCATCATCAGTTATTTTGCTCCCCAACTAGCAAAACTCCTTTACTACTTTAAGTACCTCATTTCCTAATCTAATTCCCTCAGCATCACCTGATTTAATTCGACTACATTCCATTATCCTTGTTTTGCTTTTGTTGATGTTCATCTTATATCCTCCTTTCAAGACACTGACCATTCCATTCAACTGCTCTTCCAAGTCCTTTGCTGTCTCTGACAGAATTACAATGTCATGCGAACCTCAAAGTTTTTATTTCTTCTCCATGAATTTTAATACCTACTCCGAATTTTTCTTTTGTTTCCTTTACTGCTTGCTCAGTATAAAGATTGAACATCGGGGAGAGGCTACAACCCTGTCTTACTCCCTTCCCAACCGCTTCTTCCCTTTCATGTCCCTCGACTCTTATAACTGCCATCTGGTTTCTGTACAAATTGTAAATAGCCTTTCGCGCCCTGTATTTTACCCTTGCCACCTTTAGAATTTGAAAGAGAGTATTCCAGTCAACATTGTCAAAAGCTTTCTCTAAGTCTACAAATGCTAGAAACGTAGGTATGCCTTTCCTTAATCTTTCTTCTAAGATAAGTCGTAAGGTCAGTATTGCCTCACGTGTTCCAATGTTTCTACGGAATCCAAACTGATCTTCCCCGAGGTTGACTTCTACTAGTTTTTCCATTCGTCTGTAAAGAATTCTTGTTAGTATTTTGCAGCTGTGACTTATTAAACTGATAGTTCGGTAATTTTCACATCTGTGAACACCTGCTTTCTTTGGGATTGGAGTTATTATATTCTTCTTGAAGTCTGAGGGTATTTCACCTGTTTCATACATCTTGCTCACCAGATGGTAGAGTTTTGTCAGGACTGGCTCTCCCAAGGCCATCAGTAGTTCCAATGGAATGTTGTCTACTCCGGGGGCCTTGTTTTGACTCAGGTCTTTCATTGTTCTGTCAAACTCTTCACGCAGTATCATATCTTCCATTTCATCTTCATCTACATCCTCTTCTGTTTCCATAATATTGTCCTCAAGTACATCGCCCTTGTATAGACCCTCTATATACTCCTTCCACCTTTCTGCTTTCCCTTCTTTGCTTAGAACTGGGTTTCCATCTGAGATCTTGATATTCATACACGTCGTTCTCTTATCTCCAAAGGTCTCTTTAATTTTCCTGTAGACAGTATCTATCTTACCCCTAGTGAGATAACCCTCTACATCCTTACATTTGTCCTCTAGCCATCCCTGCTTAGCCATTTTGCACTTCCTGTCGATCTCATTTTTGAGACGTTTGTATTCCTTTTTGCCTGATTCATTTACTGCATTTTTATATTTTCTCCTTTCATCAATTAAATTCAATATTTCTTCTGTTACCCAAGGATTTCTACTAGCCCTCATCTTTTTACCTACTTGATCCTCTGCTGCCTTCGCTACTTCATCCCTCAAAGCTATCCATTCTTCTTCTACTGTATTTCTTTCCCCCATTCCTGTCAATTGTTCCCTTATGCTCTCCCTGAAACTCTGTACAACCTCTGGTTCTTTCAGTTTATCCAGGTCCCATCTCCTTAAATTCCCACCTTTTTGCAGTTTCTTCAGTTTTAATCTACAGGTCATAACCAATAGATTGTGGTCAGAGTCCACATCTGCCCCTGGAAATGTCTTACAATTTAAAACCTGGTCCCTAAATCTCTGTCTTACCATTATATAATCTATCTGATACCTTTTAGTATCTCCAGGGTTCTTCCATGTATACAACCTTCTTTCATGATTCTTAAACCAAGTGTTAGTTATGATTATGTTGTGCTCTGTGCAAAATTCTACCAGGCGGCTTTCTCTTTCATTTCTTAGCCCCAAACCATATTCACCTACTACGTTTCCTTCTCTCCCTTTTCCTACTCTCGAATTCCAGTCACCCATGACTATTAAATTTTCATCTCCCTTCACAATCTGAATAATTTCTTTTATTTCATTATACATTTCTTCAATTTCTTCGTCATCTGCAGAGCCAGTTGGCATATAAACTTGTACTACTGTAGTAGGTGTGGGCTTCGTATCTATCTTGGCCACAATAATGCGTTCACTATGCTGTTTGTAGTAGCTTACCCACATTCCTATTTTCCTATTCATTATTAAACCTACTCCTGCATTACCCCTATTTGATTTTGTGTTTATAACCCTGTAGTCACCTGACCATAAATCTTGTTCCTCCTGCCACCGAACTTCACTAATTCCCACTATATCTAACTTCAACCTATCCATTTCCCTTTTTAAATTTTCTAACCTACCTGCCCGATTAAGGGATCTGACATTCCACGCCCCGATCCGTAGAACGCCAGTTTTCATATATAATAATAAATAATAATAAAACATACTATGCCACTTTTAGAATGTTAAGTTAGGTTTTTACACTCACTAATTTCTGAAAGTTAACTTCCTTGTATTCCAAATTTAAGGAAATGTCATTTTCAAATCTAATTATTTTCAAGTTCAGTCTCTCAACAAGTGAAAAGAATATTAATTTTATTTGAAATATCTTCCACAGCCACTATTTGGAAAGGTTATCTACGAAAGCTATAACAGGTTCCATTACCTTAAAATCTGAAAATCAGTTTCCAAGCTCTGTCTTCAGTGCTGTCGGGTTTGTTGCAGCTTCTTGATCTGATAATGTTTGTTGATGTGGCATTTATGACTGTATTTCAGGAAAGTGTTTCACATTTAATTTCTGTAACAGTGCTACCCAAAGATCAAGTTTTTGCATGAGACAATTTAGAAGACAGAAGAGTTATGATAGTTTGGTTTCTTCCTTGAAATTCTGTGTTTAACCCATTTCATTTCACTATCATATCAGTTACAAATTCCAGATCCAACAACCAGTTCAAATCATGCAGTTGTGAGTAATTTTCCTCACCTTCATTCATTTAAAGTACTATTGCTGGCATAACTTATTTAAATCTGTTTAGAACCATACCTCTACTCAGCCAATAAATTTCGGTGTGGTGCGGTAGCAGTTCTACATACTGGCTATCAAATTCTTCTAATAGCACTCTAAAATTCCTTCCCTATAAGGAACCAACTGAATTCACAATTTTTGTGACATGTGCCCTTTTTAAAATATGACCACAAGGCTATAGCTGATGCACGATACTATGATACTTAAAGAAAGGTCTGATGGATTCATTATTTTCCTTTGTGTTTGCCTACCATTAAAGGCACTCCATCAATAGTAATAGACGCAAGTTTCAGAATTGGAAAATCATTCAGAAATGATGGATTTGCCTGGATTGTAAAAATTCTCCTTGTGTAGTGTCTTTTTTTACATCGAAATTTGAAAATATCAATCTTTCAAAAATCATACTTGAGATGAACTGATGCCATCTACAGGCTCACCTAACTGCATTGAGAAACACAAGCAGGACTACAAATCTGTTATTAGATGTCCTTTTGTATTTTGCACTATTAATTCCTCCTTTCCTGTTATAGTACGTCTTGACAGAGGCACGTCTTTGATGACTGATATTGTCCCCGACTTGTTTTTAAAAGTGAAAACAAAGACTAACTAGCTGCCAGAAAGCAATCCCATAACAACTTCATCATTGTCAAAGGGTTTGGCATGTTTCATCAGTACTTCTGGTGTATGAAATGATGCTATGTTTGATGATGGCTTATTTGTACAGTATTATGAAAAGGATTGTTACTACTACCATACAGTAGAGATGCTGGGTTACACACAGACACAACAAAAATACGGTCAGAAAGTGAGTTTCTGACCAACAAGGGCTTCCTCAGAAATAGAGAACATATGCACACACACTCATGCAAACATAACTCACAATGCAAACGTAACTCACACAGACATGACCACAGTCTCTGGCTGCGGAGACCTTTGGACACGCATGCATTTATCCGTTGACACTGGACAAGGTGACTTTCAAGCAAAATGTCTTCCCTGCAGAGGAATATACATAATGGACATACAAGTACAGGACCTAGGCACATGGCTGATGACATATTGTAGTTTGTGTCTGGCCATGAGTCATGCTCGGACATCCAAATGTTAAGGCAACACTTGCGATAAGCAGGAAATTCAGGCTCAAGTTCCAACCTGGCACAAATTTTTATTTGTGTCATTCCATTATACAGCTGATGGTAGTCCATATTCGCAACTGTGAATATGTTTAATGTATTTCATAATGGCTGTAGTCACTGCAGTGCCTGTTCTTTCAGACACACAAGCATCGTATTTCTGAACGACACAGGCACTACAATATTGTATTTATCCACTGACACCAGACAAATGACTCTCAAGTAAAACGTCTCCCCTGTACGGGAACATTCATAATGGATGTACAAATACAGGATATAGACGAATGATTCATGACGACATATGATAGTTGGTCTGGCTGTGAGTCATGCATGGATAGCCAAATTGTAGTGCAATCACTTGCGATAAGCAGGAAATCTGGGCTTGAGTCATGGTCCGGCACATATTTTAATTGTCGTCACTCCATTAAACATCTACGGTAGTCCATATTTGCAACTACAAATACATTTAATCTATAACAATGCGATTGGTCAATAGTTAGAGGAGATATCTTGATCTTTCAAATTTTTCAGAACTGAAATAATGGCCTGAGTCTGCAATAGGTCTTTTGCATCCAGTATTGATTAAAAATGAGCAACAGCCAATCTTTTGCTTCCATGGGTGGATTCTCAAGCACAGAATAAATACCAGAACATCTGTCACACGATGATTTAAAAGTATCATTTAGTTCTTCTTTAGATACTGGATGAACCAAGATGTAATGAAAGTCATCTTCAACTGGAGGCGCATAAAGTTGGAATGGAATGGTTGGTAAAGCAAGTTTATCAATACACCAGTCTATACAGGAAGTTGAAGTAGGAAGAGTGGACAGCTGTTTCTAAAAGCATTGTTTTATGCCAAATGTTAGTCATAGTGGGCGCATTATTGACTGAAGAACAAAATTCAATCCAGTTTTCCTTTCTTTTTTTTTTCAGGAATTTGTTTCCATGCACAATTGTTAAGCATTATATTTATTGCAGAACCTCTACTGAAGGGATACTAGATACCATAGTGGGAGCTCCAATATTGACTATCCCTAGGTTACTGTCTTTGATAACATCCATCATAGCCCAACCGTTCCCATCAGTCTTTTCTTCTCCCCATGCAATGTGATGGGAATTGAGGTCTGCACCTATTATAAATGGAGGCCAAAACTGGCTTATTAGGAGTTTGAAGTCATCTTCCACAATTTTGTAGTGGGAGCTTTATACACAAGACAAGTAAAGGTTTTGTGGGCAGCTTTTATTTGCACAAATAATTCAATTTCATTGTTTCTTGCACTGAGCGAGAATATTTTATGAGACAACACTTTTTTACTAAAATATCAATCCCAGCTTTCCCATTGAGACAGTCCTCCCTTATTAAGAAATAATTTTTAAAGCAAACAGTCTGCTGAGACTTCAGCCATGTTTCACAAAACAGGACTTTATCAGGCTGACTGATCAACAGTTCTCTTTGTAAGTTTTCACTATTAGTCAGCTACGCTTGCATTCCACAGCAAATTTTTATAGGCTTCATAATTAACACTGGGAGATAATTGACACCTGTTATGAGAAGCCTGATATCGTTCTCTCTCATAGCACTGTTTTGTTAAATCTTCTGAATGGCAAAATCTATAACATTTATTATCTTATCAATTAGTTCATTGTGAAATACACTGTATCATCGATTTGGTACTTGTGAAGTTGTTGCCCTATGAGGATTATGCACATACGACTCAATTTTAGGAGTGATGGAACATTGCACGGGGTATAGCAGGTTTTATTACTGAGACCAGTCGTGTACATTACAGTGTTCACTTACTTCCACTTTTCGCCAGCTATGTCGGTTAGCAATGTTTGTCTCAAGGGGCTCATCCGCATGTTTAGCACTAATCCCATTTGATTGCTGATAACCGTGTATACTTGTCGTGGGCAGCAGCAAGAAAAGTTTTTTGTTTTGATGATCTGGCAAGCTGTTGATTGATTGAACAGAAACTATCAGTCCATGACAGAATTGATATCATCTTCCTGTGACGGAAGTGGAGGATGGTATATGAATAATGTTCAATGCATCCCTAAAGTCTATGCTACTACATGTAACAATTTCCTGAGGAATGATGCATGGATGTGTGTTGGCCACCACAATGAGCACAAGTAGCAATGGCTGTGGCATGGGTTTCTACGGAATGAAACACACTACATCTGCTGCATCTCTTCTGAGACCAACACTGTTTGCTGATGTGCCCATACTGAAGACAGCACTTAAGGCACTGCTTGACTGTTGGCACATAAGGATCTACAGGAGATCTAGTACCACGCAGTGCCTGGTAAATTTTGAGTGTTGAATGTCAACCAGTGGGTCTCTAGTTTCACAGTTTGCTCTTTACTATCCTTTACATATGCTTAGCAAACCTTCTAATGCCTGCTGTAATGGGCGATATAGATTGCACGACTTCCAAAGTCTCCGTTTCTTCAAGATTTGTATCAACTTTTCTTATTACTCCCTGTTTGTGAACAACAAAAGAAGGAATATAGGCTTATATAATTTTGGATTTTGATACTTCACTGTTTACTAAGGAATTGGCCTTTTCTGGGGGTTTTTAATTCCATCTCCACTTTGGTTTTCCTGGCAGAAGATCAATTAAATTATAGCATTCGTCAGTTCTGGTAAGAAAAGATTCATGATTTTCCCATAAGCCGTAAGATGCAGGTGGCATATATTTTCATCCGAGCTATCCACAAACTATGTTTGTAGAAGTCAGAAGATCTGCAAGTCATTACAGAATGAATACATGTTTCTACCATTTTACTGACAAGGATCAGAAGCAGAAACGGTTGTGAATTTTAAAATTTTCCTTGTGAACAGAATGTTTAAACAAATTTCAGGCTCACAGCCAGCTGTTGAATTCCTACAAATTTGTTGATGATTGGCTGTGACCCCGAAATCTGTCTGCACAGCAGAAACTATGTTTATATTGGGGACAGATACATTTGAAACATTAGTGGGAGATGATACTTGGTTAGCTACTGCAACGAAAGTTTTTGATTTCATAATTCCAGACTAACCTCACTTTGCCATTTATTCCTCATGCTGGGAAAGCTGGAGGTCTCTGACATCTCTTTTTTTTTTTTTTCTCTTGAGGGTGTATTCCAGATTCACCCTTACGAACTGTTAACAAGTGGCTGATATCATCCATCAGGGAGTCCAGCGTAGTTCTTGGAGATGCTATAAAGGGAACAGAAACTTTATATAGCAGCCAGGCAGCAAGCTCTTGTTGTTGACGTTTACCAGTAGGGGCATCGAAATCACCACATCCTTTCCTATTGTTCCCCACCATACATGGTGGAGCTAATCTTGTATGAGAGGAAATTCAAATTTATGATATAACCAAATCAAAAAGAAAACCAGAATTTGTGGACTCTCGTACAATATTAGCTCCACCGTTTATGGTGGGGCACATAGGAAAGGAGGTGGGAGAGGGGGAGGGGGAGAGGGGGAGCGAGAGAGAGGGGGAGCGGGAGAGAGGGGGAGCGGGAGAGGAGGGGGAGCGGGAGAGGAGGGGGAGCGGGAGAGGAGGGGGAGAGAGGGGGAGGGGGAGAGAGGGGGAGGGGGAGAGAGGGGGAGGGGGAGAGAGGGGGAGGGGGAGAGAGGGGGAGGGGGAGAGAGGGGGAGGGGGAGAGAGGGGGAGGGGGGGAGAGGGAGGAGGGGGAGAGAGGGGGAGTGGGAGGGGGAGAGAGGGGGAGAGAGGGGGAGTGGGAGGGGGAGAGAGGGGGAGTGGGAGGGGGAGAGGGGGAGCGGGAGAGAGAGCACATCATGTTGGCTGATGTTACAAGGTGAGTTCAATCAATACTCCAGACTGTTGCCCCTGTAACTACTGAGAAGGCTCTGTCCCTCTTCACATGTTTGTCTGGTTTTTCTACAGACACATGTATGTTGTTGTTGCACATACTCTATACTGAACAGCTGCCTTTACCATTCAGGCATGAAAGCCACCCTTGGTAAGATCTGTAAATGTTGAACACAAAGTCAAAAATATTAAAATAGCTTTTGGTTGATCAGAACTTAAAAGCATGTGCTTGTGATCTGGTACTGTAGAAGACTACTCTGATAATTGTAACAGGCTACAGATCCCCTCTAGGAACCTTTCAGCTATTTATTACAAACCTACAAGCATTGTTGAGTTACTCGTCGCATAAGAAGCAGCAGCCAATAGTCTGTGGAAATTTCAATTTAGGTCTCTTAAATGATATGGACAGTAAGTTGCTATCTAATTTAAGTCATGTGCCGCAAGATTGCAAGACACTGACAATATTTTTATAGGCAGTGCTCAGATTGAAACCATTAATGTGTTCCCAACTGTTAATGGACACTCTGGGCATGATGCACAATTAATGGAAATAAACGATGTGGTACCTTACAACCATGAGGCAGGTTCATACAAAGCAGTGAGAATTAGTTATGAGAACAGGATACAGTGTTTTAATGTCAATGAAATTTAACAGTGTAATGGGGAACTTTGTCAAATCTCTCCTTTCATCAAAGAAATATGATCAAATCATAAAAGTCGTTCATCTTTTGTTCATTGCAACGTGAAACGTATAACCGCTTGAAGCACTGGCATCACTACAGCTAATTGATGTCTCTCTTCATTATTGGGACCAATGATGGTTGGAAATCTTTTTTAATAACATTGCTCCAAATGGTGTGTGTGGAGGGGGGGGGGGGGGGGGGGGGTGAGCAATGGGCACAATGTATGATATTAATTGTGTACTGGTGGGCAGGGGAAATGGGTTACAGGCAACTTCATATCCACAACCACTGCTTCAGCCATCCAGCTCTACATCTGGAAACATCCAGGCAGCTTTTCAGCAAGCTGAAATACAGGTGGTGGTTACACTCTAAAATAATAATAATAAAAAAATCCTTAGCTCTCCATTTTACTTCATCTGTTTTTGAATGCTGGATGCTGCAAGTTAAAAAGCTCTTCAGCTATTTCATACTCTTCATTAATTTTGTAGTTGTTGGCACACTAATTTTATCAATTATTATTCAAAAATAAAAATATGTCTAATTGCCCATAAAGTGTACTAAACATTTACTTACCTTCAGGTATTCCCCCTTCAGGGCTTTATAAATTGTTCACACATTTCTGGAATTATTTTTGGTTAATGTGCAATGTGGTATTCAAGTGCTACTAGAGTAACTCTCTCTTGTTTCAAGAATCATGTAATGGTGAGCCTATCTTCTGCACATACAGTGTCTCTCAAGTTACTATTTTTGTTTTATAATATGAGAAACCATTTTACTGAGCAAATACTGAAATGCACTCTCATCCATTTGCACCTAATTTGTATAAGACTTAACATCCTCTACTTGCAGCTCTCTTCACAAATTTTGCTGAACACTTTTATCATCTTGACATGGATTCGCCCAAGTATGTTTCCTTTTTTCTGCCAGTTTTCTTCCAAACGCATACACAATGCAATTGCGGTACGAGCAACTGCAGCACATAATAAGTGGTGGTGATAGTAGTCCAACATCTCGAAATTTGGCAAAAAATATGACAAAAGTGTAATACCGCTTTATAGCACCGTGTCAAAGAAATTTGACAAATATTTGATCATATTTACCATATAGTGGAGATGCTGATTGATTGATTTTAACAGGGAAGCTAAAACAGCTTAGGTCTGACCCGCCACTGCCATCACTGAAACTAGGTTTATTGTGTGGTATCGCTCCCTGTATATCTAGTAAAGCCAACCAGTGCCCTTAAATAGTGCAAGGAGTTCCTCTACCAGTTTTTTGTTAGACACAATTTCTTCAGGTCTAGTTGTCCCGAAGATCCTGTGTCTTTTACTCTCCAATGCCATGCATTCGAAGACTGCAGTTTCTTCACCCTCATCACAGATCCTACATTTAGGGTCCTCTTCCATTATACCCATTGTGTGTAGGCGTTTTTTGAAGTTCCCATTGCCGGTCATCAATCCAGTCATGAGTTTGATCGCTTTCCTGTTAAATCCCAGGATTACAGAGCTTCTTTTAAAACATGGCTTGAGCATCATTAACTTACCATGTTTTTGTTTATGGATCTTGATCCAATATCCTACGTGCTGTTTCCTAAGCCAGTCCCTCAGTTGTAATTTGATCATAGCCTTGGTGATTATCAGGACAGGTTCTGCTTCAATGAATGGAGTTGATGCCCCCATCCTAGTCAATCTATTGGCTTGATCATTGCCACAGATTCTGTGTCTTTTACTCTCACACTAGTTATACCCTATTGCTTCCCCCTAGATCCACAAGAGCCCTGTGGAAATCTGCAACAATCTTAGATCTCGTTGGAGAAGCTGCCAATGGTGTCAGGGCTGCCTGAATAGATGTAGATGCTATGGTCATTGTAGCACCTACGCATATCCTCCTCCACACATGCCCTGACTGCAGTAATTTCAACTTGGAATATAGAGGCCAATTCCATAGAGAGATGATGCTCTCCGGTCTTGTCTGTACAACGTACACCCCTGCCCCAATGCCTTGGTCTGTTTTCAACCCATTGGTGAACCAAACGATGTCCCCCCCATACGGTGTCAAACTGTTTTTTCCCACTGCTCCCTACATCCAATTATTATGTTGTAAGGCTTGTTGAAGCAGTTGGGAGTTGTTATATAGTCAGCAGGCATTTCCCCAGCCATTCCTATATTTAACTCACTCAGTATGTTAGTGTGTGATTTTGGATATGCAAATAAGACCCAGTTTTTGACAGTTTTAAATCTGTGTGTCCCAGCTGCTTCCTCCATTTTGACCCAAAGGTGAAGTGGAGGCACATCCAGCATGGCTTCCATTCCAGCGGTTGGTGTGCTGCTAATTCTGTCCGTTATGGCTAAGCAGGCCAATCTCTGCACCTTAGCAAGCTTCTTAGCAGCAACCCACTGTTCTACCTTCTTCCACCACACTACGCCCTGGAGGAAATCCTAGGTCTAACCACTGTGGTGTATATCCAGTGCATACCCCTTGGGGCGGAGATGCTGGGTCGCAGATAGGTACAACCAAAAGACTCTCACAATTATAGCTTTTGGCCATTAAGGCCTTTGTCAACAATAACAACAACAGCAGCAGCAGCAGCGACACACACACACACACACACACACACACACACACACACACACACACACACACACACACAAGAAAGAGGGGAGAGGGGGAGAGGGAGAGGGGGAGGGGGAGGGGGAGGGGGGGGGGAGAGAGAGAGAGAGAGAGAGAGAGAGAGAGAGAGAGAGAGAGAGAGAGAGAGAGAGAGAGGGGGGGGGGGGGGGGGGGGGGGGAGAGGGAGAGAGTGCACGCACGTGCGTGCAAACGTGGCTCACACACACAACTGCAGCCTTAGGCAACTGAAACCACACTCACATGCCATCTTGGATTTTCCATTTTTGATTTGATCATATTTCTTTGTCCAAGAATGTAGGCATTGTAGCATAAACATTGTGACGAATATCTCTGCCATTTATCTGCATTGGCTGTGCTCAGTAACTGCATATTTCTCCAGTACTAGATTTTTAATATGCTGCTGAGGATCTGCACAGCAGTCAGAAACAGTATGGATGGACTGACTAATGTAATTGTTTCTTTACTCACAAGGAATGATATAAATTACAGGGATCCTGAGATGAGACTATCCTTTAAAGTGCATAGTCATAACCTTTCCTTTAACTTCTTAGGAGGAAAGAAAATAGTACTTATACTCTACCTATTTTGCTGGATATAGTGCCGCAGAAAGTAAGGTATACCATTTTTCTCTGTGTTGCAATGTATTTATAACTGCTCTCTTCTGGACCAGATGATAACTCTGGGTGTCAAGACTTAAGTCTGTGTGCGTTGGCTTGTAGTACACTGAATGACCAACATCTAAAAATAGCAGCCTTCCTTCTTTCTGTGTCTTGATAGTGCACTGGAGATTTGGATGCATGCTGTTCATGTTGTTATTGTTGTTGTTGTTGTTGTTGTTGTTGTGGTCTTCAGTCCTGAGACTGGTTTGATGCAGCTCTCCATGCTACTCTATCCTGTGCAAGTTTCATCATCTCCCAGTACCTACTGCAACCTACATCCTTCTGAATATGCTTAGTGTATTCATCTCTTGGTCTCCCTCTATGATTTTTACCCTCCAATGCTAAATTTGTGATCCCTTGATGCCTCAGAACATGTCCTACCAACCGGTCCCTTCTTCTCATCAAGTTGTGCCACTAACTCCTCTTCTCCCACTTCTATTCAATACCTCCTCATTAGTTATGTGATCTACCCATCTAATCTTCAGCATTCTTCTGTAGCACCACATTTCGAAAGCTTCTATTCTCTTCCTGTCCAAACTATTTATTGCCCATGTTTCACTTCCATACATGGCTACACTCTATACAAATACTTTCAGAAACGACTTCCTGACACTTAAATCTATACTCGATGTTCAATTTCTCTACTTCAGAAACGGTTTCCTTGCCATTACCAGTCTACATTTTATATCTTCTCTACTTCGACCATCATCAGTTATTTTGCTCCCCAGATAGCCAAACTCCTTTACTACTTTAAGTGTCTCACTTCCTAATCTAATTCCCTCAGCATCACCAGACTTAATTCGACTACATTCCACTATCCTCGTTTTGCTTTGGTTGATGTTCATCTTATATCCTCCTTTCAACAGACTGTCCATTCCGTTCAACTGCTCTTCCAAGTCCTTTGCTGTCTCTGACAGAATTACAATGTCATCGGCGAACTTTAAAGTTTTTCTTTCTTCTCCATGGATTTTAATACCTACTCCAAATTTTTCTTTTGTTTCCTTTACTGCTTGCTCAATATACAGAGTGTTAACATCGGGGAGAGGCTACAACCCTGTCTCACTCCCTTCCCAACCACTGCTTCCTTTTCACGCCCCTCGACTCATATAACTGCAATCTGGTTTCTGTACAAATTGCAAATAGCCTTTCGCTCCCTGTATTTTACCCCTGCCACCTTTAGAATTTGAAAGAGAGTATTCCAGTCAACATTGTCAAAAGCTTTCTCTAAGTCTACAAATGCAAGAAACGTAGGTTTGCCTTTCCTTAATCTTTCCTCTAGGATAAGTCGTAAGGTCAGTATTGCCTCACGTGTTCCAATATTTCTACGGAGTCCAAACTGATCTTCCCCGAGGTTGGCTTCTACCAGTTTTTCCATTCGTCTGTAAGAAATTTGCGTTAGTATTTTGCAGCTGTGGCTTATTAAACTGATTGTTCGGTAATTTTCAAATCTATCAACACCTGCTTTCTTTGGGATTGGAATTACTATATTCTTCTTGAAGTCTGAGGGTATTTCGCCTGTCTCATACATCTTGCTCACCAGGTGGTAGAGTCTTGTCAGGACTGGCTCTCCCAAGGCCATCCAAAGTTCTAATGGAATGTTGTCTACTCCGGGGGCCTTGTTTCGACCCAGGTCTTTCAGTGCTCTGTCAAACTCTTCACACAGTATCGTGTCTCCCATTTCATCTTCATCTACATTCTCTTCCATTTCTATAATATTGTCCTCAAGTACATCGCCCTTGTATAGCCCCTCTATATACTGCTTCCACCTTTCTGCTTTCCCTTCAATATTTGTTCATATGTTCACAGAAGTGCTCAGGTGTTTCTACACCATGTGACAGGCTATAAATGTCATCAACCTAGTTCTAAGAGAAGAGACAAACAGGAGCCAAATTTAATGTGCACTCCTCAAAAAGTTACAAAAAAAGTTGGCCACTACTACTGGAGACAGTGGAGAACCCACTACCATTCCGTCCATCATTTCATGAAGTTTACTGCCTTTCATGACGTAGGTGGATGCCATAACATGTCTGAACAACTTTATAGTTTCAAGAGGAAAATGCTCTGCCAACAGTTTCAATGAGTCCTCCAGAGGAAATTTTGTAAATAGTCACACAACATCCAGGCTGAGTAAAATAATGTTTGGGACAACTCTAATCTGTTTAATTTTCTCAATGAACATTTAAGAGTTTATGATGTGATGTTCTTAGTGGCTAATTATTAGAGTCATCAACTAAGTTAAATATCTGGCTATCCTGCTGGTCATCAATGCCAGTGTACAAAGTCCAATTTATTTCACAGTCCAATCGAGCCATTGTCACAAATGATGATAATGAAATGATGAGGACAACACAAACACCCAGTCCTTGGACAGAGAAAATCCCCAACCCGGCCAGGAATCAAACCCGGGACTCCGTGATCCCCCCCTAGACCACGAGCTCTAAGATTTTTCACAACATCTTTTGGTAGCCCACAACTCTTCACGGGATTCACCGTGAAGTATGCCCATTTCAACACCACTACAGCAGCAGTTTAGACGATGAGGGTAATCATCAAAAGTTCATGGTTTTACACTCAACTGACGTGGTAAAAATGAAAATCTCGTGTGACTAGGGCCTCCCGTCGGGTAGACGGTTTGCCGGGTGCAAGTCTTTAGATTTGACACCACCTTGGCAACTTGTACGTCTATGGGGATGAAATAACGATGATTAGAACACCACAACATCCAGTCCCTGAGCGGAGAAAATCTCCGACCCACCCGGGAATCTAACCTGGGCCCTTAGGACTGACATGGTAAGGTGTATGAGAATATTTTATACAAGAGATGCTACTGTTGGATTCAATTTATTTCATAGTAAATTTGTGTCAATATTTGAAAGCTGCTTTCCTAAAAAATTATCCATAAGATTAAAAAACAAGTGAGCCATGGATAACTGAAGGAATTAAAATCTCATGTAAGAGGATGAGGGACATTTATATACAGGACAGAGCAATTCAAGATCTGACATTACTTACAAATAATGAAACTGTATGGGATATTGTGAAACAGATACATGACAGGCAGCCGGTGTATCAGATACCATGGCAACCAGTGCCCGAGTAGCCACATAAAAAGAGTTAGCAACGTCTAAGGGTCACGTGCATTAGTAGGTCCCAAACCTGGGTGTAAAAAAAAAAAAAAACTATCAAGTTAGATATTACAATACTTGCAACCTCAGTGGAAACTATAGTGGCTTAGAAGCATAAATTAAGAAGGTAAATAAATATGCAGAATACATTTCCTGCTTTACACATTCATCAAATTTCGTTGTCAAATGTGCTGGAATATGTTGAAGAGAAACATCCTTTTTCTTAATTGCTACAAAGACCCTTTTATGTGGTTTTACCACTATCAACCAAGTTTTGCATGGCACATTTAATAAAATGGATCAAAAGGTAGAGCATCATAATCAGGCTTATGGACCAATTTCAGTGATGGATACACTTTAAACGGGAATAATAGCATTGCTTGGAACAGTATCCAAGAACGCTTGCAAGTGACTATCACTTCGCTGCAGTCGCCTAATGAAGACCTTAACATGGGAGACACCCTTTATACATTGTTACCCATGGATGTCCAAGCAACATGTAACACATTTTCATACATTTAAGTACAAGCCAAACTGTCGACTGGCTGTGAAGAATATAAGCAACAGATTTCAAGACAATGCAAGTGAAATACGAAGTACCACCATTTCAATGTCTCTATTACACTCAACAAAGTTGGAGAAAATAAAACACCGGGAAACGTACTGAAATTCAGAAGTTTCTTGTTGTGACAGATAATGTACTGTTTGTATTAGCTAAACATATGGTCTATAATAGCAGAAGAGATTTCAAAGAGACCTCCATTTATCATCAGAGCTTACCCAGTCAATTTGGAAGAAAGCCTATGGGACGAACTGATTCTGCTTTCTGAGCTGCTCGAAACAGATGTGGCTGTCACTACCAACAGTAAAATGCATGAGCCACTAGTATTGCAGTTTTATAAATTTTTAAAGGAAAATTTGTTAGAATTGTGTTTCTCAAATGTAGAAATGGACACATTTACTAAGCCTTTGATGGTCACCAACAGCAGTTGAAAACTTGCCCTCCACCCAACATTAAATGAGTTAAGGAACACCATGGGTCAAGAACAGCTGAACAAGCTCATCTTAATGAACACAGATGTGATTTGCTTAGGGACACTGATTTGGCTAGTGTTCTCTAAATTTGCCCGTTTGTTAAGTGCTAAACTTTCAGGCCTAAAGAAAACCAAAGCTCAATTCTTAGGGCTTAATACAGCACTCATAACAATTAAACTAAGTGACAATGTTGTGGCTGATAATTTACAAATGGCAAGTACTTTTAACAATCACTTTCTAAATGTAGTAGCAAAAATAGCATTAAATGGATCAGTTAAAGAAGAAAGATGTTATATAAGCTGTTCCACAAAAGATTAAGCGTCTAGAAATAGCACCAACATCCTTCAATGAAATTAATAGAATTATAAAAGTTCTAAAAACAAAAGCTCATATGGTGTTGCCGAAATTTCAAACAGAAACTTAGTAATAATGTCCTCAGCGATACATATGACTCAAGTTTTATGGAACTGGTGGCTTTATGCACAGTTGGTTTGAATCATACTTAACAAATAAAACGCAAAAAGTTGTGATGGATCATTCAAACAATGCTGGAATAGTAGAAAATTTTAGTGACTGGGGGCAAATCAGACAGGGAGTACCACAGGATTCATTTTCGGTCCACTCCTATTCCTTATGTATCTGAGTGAACTTCGATTTAATATTCAACAAGCAGAACTGGTACTTTTTGCAGACAATACTAATGTTATAATAAATATTAGAGAGAAAGCAACAGAAGAGATGGTAAATGATGTTTTCCTAAGAGTTATAAAGTTGTTCTCAGAAAATGGACTGTCCCCAAATTTTGAAAAAAATACACTATAAACACTCCTGTACACCAAATGGTGCCAAACAAACAATTTATGTGGCACATGAATAGGAATTAGTAAATATGGTAGAATTCCCCCCCCCCCCCCCCCCCCCAATTTTTTTAGTGTACAAAAAAAAAAACCTGAACTGGAGGAGGTATACTACTGAGTTTCTCAAATTTTCAAACAATTAAGTTCCACTACTTTCGCTCTTCGTGTAACTGCCAATCTGGGAAACAAACAAATCAACTTCCTGACATGTTTTTCATATTTCCACTCAATAATATTTTCTGGAATAATTTCCTGGGGTAACTCACCATATAAAAAAAAAAGTACTGATTGCGCAAAATCTGGGTGTAAGAATAATTTGTGGTGGTCACCTACGGGCTTCATGTAGGAGCTAGTCATTGTAACTGAACTGTCGCAATGCACAAATTTTCTAATCAAATTCACCATAAATAATCCACTGCAATTTAATAAGAACAGTGATGTCCATACTTACAATACTAATGCGGTGAAAAGGACCATTATTAAAGCTCTCAATGGCTTAGGAAAGAGTTCAGTATGCAGCAACAAAAATCTTTGATCATCTGCCCAATAACACAAAATGTCTGACAGGTACTAAAGCAATTTTATATCTAACTTTATATCATTTCTTCAGGAGAACTACTTCTATTCCACTGACGAATTTCTTCTTGAAAATTGTTCAAATGATCTATGGAACACATAACTAACAAGGGGGAGAAATGATTTTCAAATAAACACAAAGTGCAATTTTCAAACTGACCCTCTTCAGTTTTCCTGATGTATTCATTGCACATCACAAGAAAAAGAAATATACGAAATTACAGAATTTTTGTGCAAGTAAGACAAGAGTAATGGACACTCGAAGTTCTAAAAGTATGTCGAAAATTTGACAAACACAGCTGTAACTTTTATTTGAACAACAACAGGATATTTTTGGCTCAGAAACAGGTGGTTTGGGAAATAAGTGGTGTAAGTTCAAGAACATCTTATCGACACCTGTTAAAAGTGTGTGTGTGTGTGTGTGTGTGTGTGTGTGTGTGTGTGTGTGTCTCGGCAGAAATCAAACCTGCATTTGGATCAGACTTCCTTAACTCTTGTGCATTTTCAATAAGCTACCACTCGAATTCAAAAATCTTAGCAGTAATCCATGCGCGATCAAATCTAAACTGAATAGTTTCCTCATGGGTCACTCCTATTCTGTCAAGGAGTTTCTTTAAAAATTAAGCAGATTCTTGTTGTATTGTTGACTGTGTTTACTTAAATGGATGGATTGACTTTTTTCAGGTTCACAAACATTTTATTTTTATCTGTTATTAGTTTTATGTTGCAGTTTCATGTACTGACATTTTCCATAACCTTGGAGATTTGCTTCTGAATTTGGTCCTACTGAACTTGACATGTAAATAAATAAATAGGTAATTCTGGAAAGGTCTTGAAACAAGCTTTTCAATTATATGCAATTTTGTCATATCCAAAGACTGTACATAATTAAGATCAGCGACCTTGACATGTGACCATGAATATCTCAAAACACGTCCCCTTGGAAATTAACGATGAAAAAAAAAAATTTTTTTTGCCTCTTCACTATACAATACAGCAAAAAGTCAAGTTGGATCACAATGGGATTAGGAGATGTAAATTGATATGTACAGCAACGTGTTGCATTAATGCAAAATACATTGACTCCAACAATATGACACAAAGCACTGAGAAATATGTTTATTGTTAAACCGGTAGTGTTCTAACAATGCACAACAATGGTAACAATATAGGCATGCCAATATCTACTTATCAAACTTTGGATGGCAGTTTGGCTGCTACATGTACACAGATAGCTGCCACAAAATGTGTTGTGTGTTGAAATTATAAAATTCTACCTTGAAGATGGAGTTTGACAAAATAATGTATATCTGTAATCCATGCAGGGAAGATGGACACAACAGATATACAAAAAATCCACATAAAGTGCAATGTGAAACTCGGGGACAATGTGGCTGGCCCAAATACATAGAAACAAGTGGAAACCACAAACCTGCGTGGCTTCCTCAGATAAGAAAGACGCAACTGTAGCCCCAAAAAATCCTTTAGACACATTAAATGACAGTTTGGTATCTGTTGGCTACTTCCCAGTGAAAAAGAAAAGAATGGGAGAGAAGAAATATGTGCAGAAAATGTTCGAGTAAGCGTCTGAGGTATTCCACAGTAAACATGTAACTATTGTGGGAGAAAATGCAAATTATGGAAGGAATGTTGAATCTGAAATGATAATGCAATTGAAAGAGAAATACAGTACCAGCACCACAAGCAGTGAGAAGATCTCAATTCTGACACTACTTCCAAAAAGTTATTCGAAGGACTGAGTATTAATTTGGAGCCCCTAACTAATTAGTGAGAAAGGCAAAACAATTAATCAAAGTATGCGGTATCTTAGCAACTCCCAAACCAAGATGTAAACATGTCTCAATTGAACAAATTGTGAAAGGTGTCATATAATTCTACACCAGTGATGATATAAGCCACTGTTTGCTTGGGAAGAAGGGTCTTGTTTCTGTCAAGCAAAATGGTTTCAGGATTCATAAAAAAAAGATGACTAGGGTTGGGAAACCTGTCTGAACTGTATCAGGCATTCAAAGATGGACAACCATGCCCAAAAATAGGATTCTACATCTACATCTACATCCATCCTCCGCGAGCCACCTGACGGTGTGTGGCGGAGGGTACCTTGAGTACCTCTATCGGTTCTCTCTTCTATTCCAGTCTCATATTGTTCCTGGAAAGAAGGATTGACGGTATGCCTCTGTGTGGGCTCTAATCTCTCTGATTTTATCCTCATGGTCTCTTCGCGAGATATACGTAGAAGGAAGCAATATACTGCTTGACTCTTCGGTGAATGTATGTTCTCGAAACTTCAACAAAAGCCCGTACCGAGCTACTGAGCGTCTCTCTTGCATAGTCTTCCACTGGGGTTTATCTACCATCTCCCTAACGCTTTCGCGATTATTAAATGATCCTGTAACGAAGCGCGCTGCTCTCCGTTGGATCTTCTCTATCTCCTCTATCAACCCTACCTATGTTTGCTGTGAAGTACCCTTTGCTTCCGCAGCAGTTTTCTAACTCGGTTGTTGTACCATGGTGGCTCTTTTCCATCTCTTACGATCTTGCTTGGCACATACTCATCTAACGCATATTGTATGATGGTTTTGAACTTTGTCCACTGATCCTCAACACTATCTGTACTTGAGACAAAACTTGTGTGTTGAGCCGTCAACTACTCTGAAATCTGCTTTTTATCACTTTTGCTACACAGAAAAATCTTCCTACCTTTTTTAATATTTCTATTTACAGCTGAAATCATCAATGCAGCGGTTGCTTTATGATCGCTGATTCCCTGTTCTGCGTTAACTGTTTCAAATAGTTCGGGTCTGTTTGTCACCAGAAGGTCTAATATGTTATCGCCACAAGTCTGTCCTCTGTTTAACTGCTCAAAGTAGTTTTCAGATAAAGCACTTTAAAAAATTTCACTGGATTCTTTGTCCCTGCCACCTGTTATGAACGTTTGAGTCTCCCAGTCTATATCCGACAAATTAAAATATTCACCCAGAACTATAACATGGTGGGGAAATCTATTCGAAATATTTTCCAAATTATCCTTCAGGTGCTCAGCCACAACAGCTGCTGAGCCAGGGGGCCTATAGAGACATCCAATTACCATGTCTGAGCCTGCTTTAACCGTGACCTTCACCCAAATTATTTCACATTTCTGATTTCCATCAAGTTCCTTCGATACTATTGCACTTCTTATCGCTATAAACACGCCACGCCTCCCCCTTCACTGTCCAGCCTGTCTCTGCGGTATACATTCCAATCTGAGTTTAGGATTTCATTACTGTTTACGTCTGGTTTCAGCCAACTTTCTGTCCCTAGTACTATGTGGGCATTGTGACCGTTTATTAATGAGAGCAGTTCTGGTACCTTTCTATAGACGCTCCCGCAGTCTATCTGCCAATTGTGACCCTAAGAACTGTGTTTTGGCTGGTGCAATCAATACCCACAGGGTGTGTGTGTGTGTGTGTGTGTGTGTGTGTGTGCGCGCGTGTGGTGTGGTGTGGTGTGGTGTGGTGGTGGTGGTGGTGGTGGTGGGGTGGTGGTGGTGGGGGTGGGGTGGGGGTGGGGGTGGGGGTGGGGGTGGGGCATGGGGGGTGGGGGGTGGGGGGGAGAGGGGTTAGTAGTCACAATAATGTGAAGCTCCAGATTCTAGATTACAAGAGTAGTCACATGACGGAGACTGCCCAACTTACACCTACAAACACAGTTTTGCTCAGATCATTTGTTGTAACCCTGTGCAGCCAAAACGCTTTGTTCACATGTGAAAACTACCCAAGCACACATTCTGTCATAACACATCTGCAATAGTTGTTAATAAAATTGATCAACATATAAATTGTGGACACGGACAGACAGAACAGCTCTCCAGGTATGTATATCTGTGGAAAAGTTCTTGCATAACCTTGCAGACACATTAAAAGGGTTCTGTTGCAGTCCTTCATAGATACCTGACAGTCTGAATTTCTACATCTCAAAGAGACACTTTGTGACAATGAACACATTGTAATATGTGATTTTCAGAGATTTATGCATTTGTCCTGCAGGATGAGGTGCAGGGGTTTCACTGGAACAATGCACAGGCCATCCACCATTCATTCATTTGTTGTTTATCATAATACTAATGATCACATTTCCTTTGTGATATCAGAATGCCTTAAACATGATACAGTGTCAATTAGCTTCATGCATCCTCATGGGCCTTCTTCTTCATATGCATACCCTGAGAAACCTGACATCTTAATATGTGGACAAGGAAGACACTCTCTCA